>NC_142949.1:3810127-3900127 GCF_046866305.1 Octopus bimaculoides
TGTGCCGGCTGTTCACTGGGGTCGATGTAATCGACCTAGCTAAAACCTCTACAAAATGCACGGGTTTAGAAAATCAGGGGTTAGTCAAGAATAAAATTTGATTACAAATTGTGATGTTTCGGGAGAATATATCCTTATAGCAAGTTTAACAATATTTCTCCGTTTAGTAGCGGCAGATTGCAGCCTGTATGGAATTGAAACTTAAGGTTTCCACAAACAAAAGATTTTGGAGTTCCCTCTTGCATTGCTATTGCAGTTCTCAGACAAATATCGCCAGTGTTTAAGGTGCATGACGCGTGTGTATTTCCGTTGATGAATGTAAAACATGGAGTGACGCAAGGTGGACAAGTGTGAAATCCTCAAATATTTATCATTTGTTCATTTCTTATAGAGATTTTACTATCCAATCAATAGTTCTCAATATGTTTACGCATTTAGAAAAATGCCTTCCTTCCACGTATATCTATTACGTATAGCGTAGGGCAGAGAAGACGGACGTTTTTGAAAGTTACAGAAAATCATTAGTTTTACCTGTATAAACATTTTATAGACATCAATGTATTTGTATTAAATTAGCATTTGTCAAAATCAAGTGTAAAAAACAACATCCGTTATGTGGTGTCGGTTCTTATTGATGCATTTCTGAAGGCGTTCTTGGAAGTTGGCACTCTCTCCAGCATTGCTCTGTGCATAGTCTCATGGTTTCTACTGTTGCTCAATGACCAATTTGTACTGCTGAAATGCAGGTATTCAAGCAAAATACGCCTTACCAATCGGTTACCGATGCCAACTTGGGTGGTAAGCCTCCGAGTTGAGGGATTCGAACTCCACATCAAAGCTTCTCTGACGCGTAACACTATTAGGCAAACATGCAACGCCCTATCGTCCACAACGGCATAGCTTCACCAAAAAAGAAAAGCATGCTAAGATAGCATGGACCAAACGGTGCCTGTTGGACGTAGGTCCCTCCCTCTGGGCCTTAGTAATAGCCGCTTCAAAACCGTCCCACCGTATATATATATGTCATGTCATATCATTTCATTATAATGTGCTTAACAATGCATTGGTGGATAAAGATTATTTATTGTGAGTTGTGAATGCTACTAACAGTTTCATGTAGAAACAAACTTCCCTTTACATCTATTATGCCTGACACATAACCATATTGGTACTCGTTTCCATTTTGGATGAGCATGCACGACATTACACGAAATTTACGAAAATCCAATGGTTAATGCAAAGAGACAACAATTGAGGTTTTTTTATAAGTGACCCATCATGATTTGTAGCTATTTATTTATTTTGAAACCCCGTACAATCTCGTGAGACTTCGTTTATTCAAACCCAAGCGGAGACGAATACCAAAGTTCCTATAAGGTAGTTCCTAGGCATATACGTATGTGACATATACGTGCGTATGGATGTCTGTGTGTGTGTGTGTGTGTGTGTGTTCCTTCTCCCTCGTGTAATCAATGCAAATGTAGGTTGTACATATTTCAGATAATTCAGAAAAATACACTCCACCGTTTCGCGTTGAAGGCGATTCACGTATCTAATTACCATAGACAAGAGTGGAACATTTATAACGTAAATTTACTTATAACATGAATTTATATATAAACGAATGCATAAAATAAAATATTTGTCGATAGTTGACTACTGGTTAGAACAGAAACATCGAATATAAAACAAAATTGAAAATAATGAATCGCATACATGGAAGAGAAATTAGTAAATAATACAGAAGTGAAAAACATATATCTTTATTAGTATGCAGTATATTACATATGTTTTCTTTAAATATATTCCCATTATTTTTCAATTGTCTCATATTTAATGTGTAAATTATAGTACTTTGCAACTTATAACTGATAATCTATAAATATTTTATGCTATAAATATCTATTTTCCATCGTATTTCAGTTACGTGAGCAGTGATAAACGCAGGATGCGACAAGACAGGGGTGGATATATCAGCAAATACAAATAAACCTATGTATTAACGTGTATATATACACACATGAATATACATAGGAAAATACATGTATGTAGGCATATATCTATACACATATATATATATATATATATATATATATATATATATGCTTATATGTGTGTGTGTGTGTGTGTGTGTGTGTGTGTGTGCGCGCGTGTGTAGGTATATGTGTGTGTGTATATATATATATATATATATTGGTGTATATTATATATATATACATTCATGAATGTATATGTAGGTAGATAAATATGTACATTTGTAGGTTTACATATATATATATATATATATATATATATATATATGTGTGTGTGTGTGTATATGTATATATATATGTGTATATACATATTTATATATGCATATATATATGCAATTATAGATGTGTGTATGTGTGTATACGAATGCATTTATATTATAGCCAGACAAGTAGAAATTAGACAAACGGCAATGATACAAATTTATGCAAACATCAATGTTATGTCTTCAATAGCAACAGATATAATTAAAATAAAAACAAATTAAATGTATGAATTTCAGGAAAAAGAAAATCGACAGAAAAATATATAAGGAAATAAATAAATTTGAAATTTTCAGTGTAAAGCAAATTGATAAAAATATCAATGTAAATCTCAAATACAACTGAGATAAAATTATATGAATGTATAAAACCACCTCAAAAATAGTTTGAAACCAAAGCGAAGATGTAATTATAACATGGTTTTATAATTCTTCGTCGTCATTCCATTATGAAGTTGCCTAAAAATGGTAATTCGATTTAAAAGTAACATGGAGCATTCTTCGCCACTAAAATTAAGAAATTTTCTTTTACTCCTTCTGTCAGTATCTCTCTGTCTCACACGTTCTCACTCGCCATTTCTCTTTTTCCATCTGGATATTATCTATCTATCTATAATGGATATATTTATTTATATATATATAGATAGATAGATAGATAGATTCATATACATATAGACATGCATAGATATCTATACACACGTACATACAAACATTTAAACTCACATACACACACTTGAGTGGTTGTGTATGGTTCTGGACAATTCGTAATATTTTTAGTATAATTCACTGAAATAACATTAAACCAATCTTAAAATAACAAGACAACTGATCTATGAACTTGAGAATTTAATATAAAATATTTGGGAAAATAAATTATATCATTAGATCCAGTGAGTTTCCCATTTTCCTGATTTATATATTCCACACATACGCACAAAAGCAGAAATACAAAGACCATCTCATACACAGACACACACACATATCTAACCTCACATTCATGCGTATATCCATCAATATTACTGCGGCAACCAATACGTCTACCCTCACTCCTGCTATTGCTGTCATAATAATGATATTGTTTCTACTACTACTACTACTACTACTGCTGCTGCCACTTCTCTTACGGCTACAACTGACAGAAACAAGTGTCACAAAGACATTAATAGCAATGGCGGTAATAGTAAGACAAATAGAAATTACAACAGCAGTCACATCGACAGAAGCACCAGCATTACTATTAATGGCTAGACATTTTGAGGGGAGGGGGCAAGTCAGTTACCTGGAATCGATGAAAAGCAAATTCCTCCATGACGTTTACGACGACGATTCGTACGAATTCTAAACTCCATACTAAAGCAGCAAGTTTAGGGAGAAAGACTGACACGATTTTTGCACCCCAATATTAGGGAGCTCGACAGGGTGAAAGGCAAAAATTAACGGCTGCCGGATTTGAGCTATCACCATATGAATCCGAAACTACCGTCTTTATTATTTCGTCTGACCCGCTAGCGACTCTGTCAGCTTATATAAGCTTGATCATGAGAAATTACAAGAAATTAGGTGTTTTGATAGTTTGCAATACGGTAGATTAGTCATATAGTAAAACGTTATGAAATTTATGGATAAAATCTGACCTGTTAGGAAGAAATAATTGGTGATGTTTTAACACAATATCGTGGTTTACAGCTAATCTCTATTATTTCTCTAGCACATTCTGCAAAATAACGGTGGTTTCACTCGCGATAGTGTTGCTTGTCTTACTCTGCTCTCAAATAATTTATAGTAATTAAATTAGAGATCTAAATTTCAGTGAAATTATATGTGTTGGTATAAAGCAGGACATATCTGTGTATCAGTTTGTGTATAAGTGTATATAGGGTCGTGGATAGTTTTCTGCATGCTTCTATACTAACGTGGGTGTCACAAGTAGTACTGTTGTAGCTTCAACAACACCAGGATACTAGTGTGTCTGGTGTTAAGAATCATAGTGTCGGTTTGTGAGGGCTCATTGCATCAAAGTGACTGCAAAGAAAACATACACCCTAAACAGAATGTCAGTCCGCTAGAGGGAAATATGTTTTTATACATACATACATACATTTATAGTCTATGAAATGTTTCCGTGGAGGATATTACGCATGTGATTAGGAGCTGTCCTAAAATGTCGTCTCGGTAATGCCACCCTATGTGGCACGAAATTGATGCTAAAACAAATTACAATGCCATCCGTCTTGAAATTAACTTAGAAACTCCCTCTGTTATGGAATACATTCATAATCACCAACTCAAAGAATACTGGTAGAATATTCCCATCAAAGCTTCTATCAGATGTAAACTTTACAAGCCGTATATTGTTGTTTGAGACAGAGGGGCAAAACGTATGTACCATCAGAGGTCAGCCGCCCTGCAGATATAAATATCTCTTTGAAAATTAAAGAAATAGAGGATATCTATGGACAACTGCATCGAAACATCCAACTTGTGCCTCAGCCCGTTTATCAAGGATACGATGTAGGCTAATTTTAACAATTCACTTATACGTAATTTTAAATAAAATATTTCATAATCTGCATTGAAATGTATGCTGTATACATTGAACTGTATTTCGTTAAATCTGTTGAGATATGAAAATACATTCATTAATACATACGTACACACACAGACATATATACAGCAATAAGAAAATGGAGAATATGCGTGCTATATAAATTTAGGGTAAAATAATCCCCTTTACCCGCATCCACTTATTGCACTTGGTATAACATTAGTGTAACAATAATCGGGTACCCTCCCAGCAGTATATTGGAGAGATACTATCCCTTAGTGGGTTCAATCCCCAACCCCTAACTCTCTTGTATCATATATATATAAATATATATATATATATGTGTGTGTGTGTGTGCTTATGTACTGACAAATGCATGTATATATACACACACACACGTAGGCACACCAATGTATTACTACAAGGAGTGTTTATTTCAGTATGTTTTTCTGTATGCGTGTATGCATGTAAAATAGTTTGTTCTTTTCTACGTGTATATATAAATATGTACATCAGCATTAATATATCTCTATACGTATAAGCAAATTGGAAAATATATATATATATTCATACGCCAACACACTTTCACACGCTCAAACTTAAACACATACTAAAACGGCTAAGCTAAACGTAATACGAACATTAGTGTTAATATAAACGCAATTCCAGCGGCAGGAAAGCTTTTCACAAATTGCATACAACCTGCTGTGTGTTTCTATGTCAATAGTAAGATATCTACTAAAAACCTTATAGTAATGAATTAATAATCACTGAATCACATTACAGGTACATTGGAGAGAAGGTGGATCACTCGGATGATTGGGGACTCGGGAGAATTAGGCAAACGCAGGATGTCTATAATGTTGTATGAAAGGCAAATAAATAAGAGAATAGTTAGATCGAATTAGAAAGTAGTAAGTAGAACCAAAAGCAAGAACAAAAGAAAAAAAGAAGCAGAACCGAAGTCAGATAAAAAGTGGATTCAAAGGAATTATTTTATAGCAGCTGTTACATTAGTGCTTTTGTGGTGTGTATGCATATGTATGCATCTATATATTAATGTTTCTGGTTCCATATATATATATATATATATATATATATATATATATATATATATATATATATATATATATCCAAATGCGTTCTTTGTGTTTCATCAGCTTATATTTGATCATTTATTTATAATCATTAATACAGTTGATTTTATTATTACTGTCCATTTTCTTATTTTCACTCACTATCATCGAAATTATTATTATTATTATTATCATTATTATTATCGTCATCGTTGTCGGTGAAAGAGCTATTCTTCATATCGTTACTATTATTATTTTTAACATTATTATTATTATTAGTTGTAGTAGTATCATTATTATTGTTATTGTTACTTATTTTTATTTCCCTTTTTGTTTTATATTTATTGTCATGTAAATCTGTTAATGTTATGATAGGTGACGCTTTTACAATTTCCTCCCATTATTTGGCTTTCATGTGGGTCATAAGGGTATATAGTTGCTAGCTTGCATGTCTCCCTACTATTTTATACATATGAATCTCTTTGTGTGCATGTGAGTGATTGTGCGGGTGCGTATGAGTACGCTTGTATGCGTATATCTACATATATGTGTGTGGGTGGTTATAACGTGTGTATGTATAACATACGCGTGTGTGTATATACATATAGATATATATGTACATTAATATGCATGCATTTATACAGCAACACGTTCTAGCATGCACACACATCACATGCACAAACATACACCTCACTTTCAACATGCTTGCTTATGTCATATGTTTTCAGTCTCTGAGTAGTAATAAAAATCAGTTATCATCAGCATATAATATTAATACACACAACACACACATATATAGGCGGATAGATTGTTACTTATATATATATATATATATATATATATATATATATATATATACATACATGTATATATATGTATGTATACATATGTATATACATGTATATATATATATATGTTTGTATATATACTCACATATGTATGTATATATTTCTCTCACGTACGTATATATATATATATATATATATATATATATATATATATATATATATATATATATATATATATATATATATACGTGAGAAAGCGTAAGAGAGGGACCATCTGGTGTTATTCTTGCCTGCTGAAGTAAATTACTGTAAGATGAATGAGTGAATGTACGAAAAATGTAGACTAAGGAACATGTATTAAGGTACTACATTTGTTCTCATAATCAAGCTCTAATGATCATATTAAATCGAATATTCAGGAAGATTTTGTTTTAACAAGAAAAACATACTGAAGATACAAAGAATTCGACGCTAAAATATCAATTATTCATTTTGTTTGTTTAATGCTTTTTAGTTTTATTTTTAGCTCATCGTTTAACATGGACAAACCTCCTTTTCATAATGATCTAATGAGCGAAGTTTGTGAGTTAGAACAATGTTTGTAGGTGTCAAATTGGTGTAATGTTTGGCTTTCAGTTGTATGTTGCTTAGTATTTCAAAATATAGAAAACAACCTAAGCACCTCGTTAAAAACATGTGTTAGTGGCAGAGGTTGTAAAATACCGAGAGTTCATATTTACCCCCACTTAAACGTGGATGTACAACTAAAACAAACTCTACTGCGGTAGATCCCACGAGAGAAACCCCCATATTGGTTGTTGGTACATAATGCACACTTGTTTATATCACTTGCGGGGTCATAAATACTCGCCACCTCCAGCATTAAGACAACTATACCACATGAATTCTTAGTCTGGTCAATAATGGCTGCTCGACCGCAAATATAGTAGCGACTCATCTCCCTTCTAGCGATATATAGAAAACAATATCAGAACAGATGCTGGTCTCTCGATTGACCAGAGAGCTTGCGAGCGATATAAATAAGTGGATATTTTGCACCAATAGCCGATATCAATCTTTCTCGCATGGCATTTATCGCAGTATGATTTGTTCTTAAAGAAGATCCACGTTTAAGTGGAGATAAATACCTAAATGGAATGAGAAAAAACGCAAATGATATATTTTATTTCTCTATTATACATCTTTCAGTAATTGGAGAGCGGGCATCTTGGGGAACTATTTTCAAGAGTTTAATCGCGCAAATCAACCTCAGTAATAACGATGTCAAATCGATCACTTTTTGCCGAATCATTAATTTACAGTAACGTAAAAGAACAACTGTATCTGTCAAGCGGTGGACGCGAGAAACACCCGCAACAAAACAGACACATGCAAACATATAGCGTGACTGAGAGGTAAGCAGATCGCATACCGAATAAACTTTCTGAGTTCAGTCACACCGCATGAAAACTTGGACAAATGGTGCGAACTATAGCCCCGGGTCGACCAAAGCCTCGTGAGTGTGTGTGTGTCTACAGAAAACATAGATTTTATCCTAACTGTATATCTTCATAGATTCAAAAATGATATTGTCATAATATTTACCTTCAAATTTTCCTCGTACATACCTATATTGAATGTCTTCAATCATATTTATATTATTATGGTGGCACAATTATCTTATTATTATTGCTTTGTATTACGGTGTCAGTTGTTCACTACCAGTGAACTAAGAAGACACCACTTATTTTTCGAGCACCTTCAGGAGTATTCGGGCGGTTCCAAGCAGTGCTGTTTTCTGCAAGTGCTCCACCTTTATTGCAGCCTCTCTTTGTTCCATTTAGTTCAAGGTTTGTAGCCCCTATTTGTTCCATGTACTTCTCAAGATATTATTATTATTATTATTATTATTATTATTATTACTATTACTATTATTATTATCGTCGTTCACTTGATGACAATGGCCCTTTTTTCTTTGGTTCTATATCTTCTGGAAAAGTTAGCTCAATCATATAAATATCATTTTTATTCTCATCATCGTTATTAATTTTAGTAAAATTATTATTATTATTATCATCATTATTACTACTTTTATTAAAATTATTATTAATATTACTATTATCATTATCATCATTATTATTACTATTGTCATTACTATTATCATTATAACTTATTTTTATTATCATCATCCTCATTACTATTATTATCATCATTGTTATTAATTGAAATCAAAAATGTATGATATGATAATAATAATATTAATCTTTTCTACTCTAGGCACAAAGCCCGAAATTTGGGGGGAGGGGGCCACTCGATTAGATCGACCCCAGTACGCAACTGGTACTTAATTAATCGACCCTGAAAGGATGAAAGGCAAAGTCGACCTCAACAACAACATCGACAATTATGTTCTTAATGCATCTGGTGTACTGTAATGATACATGTGTATCAACGAATAGAAATTTACCAACTTTTCCAGTTTCTGTGTACATATGGTGTGTGTGTATATATATATATATATATATATATATATATATATATATGTATGTGTATATATATATATATATATATATATATATATATATGTATGTGTATATATATATATATATATATATATATATATATATATATATATATATATGCATCTATGTATGTGTATGTGTGTGTGTGGGTGTGTGTATATATATATATATATATATATATATATATATTCATATATATGTATGTATATATATTCATTTTATATATGCATATATATATATATATATATGTATATTTATAAATGTACACACATATATGTATGCGTGTGTACATATATAATGTGTGTGTGTGTGTGTGCGTGTGTGTGTATACACACACACATCTATGTATGCGTGTTTTCATTTTATATATATATCGGTGTGAGCTAGGGAGAGAAAGTGAGTTTCATGACTTCAATTCTGAAAACTTATAACAGTTTTCGAGTATAGTTATTTTAATCCTTATTCGTATTGTTTTGCACAAGTGTATCGATGCGTTTGTGTTAGTGTCTCCGGGTATGTCTGTGTGTATGTGTGTGTACTTATGTATGTAAGTGTATGCGTGCTTCGATGACGCCCACGAAAGCTGTAGATTTGCCAAGGGCAATTTCAAATTGCAGATACCTGCGACGTAGCCTTGCTGTTTACGAGCGTATTTCATAATGACATTTGTAGATTGATATTAGTTGGAAACTGGACATGTTGGCAGAATATTGGATGTAAAAGTCTTGAAATAGAAGTTCAAGGCTAATATTTCCATATTTTTCTCAAACAGCAAATACAAAATAGCACAGGCTATATTCGCAGATCAAATAATATATTTTTTCTTTATTAATTTAATTTATGTTTCGTTTATGACTTAGTTCAATGTGTGTTATTGTGAGAAAAGTGTTATTCAATAATAAAGTGACATATAAATATGAAAAATAACTCCAATATATACTGACGTAGTGCATATCAGTTATGATGATTATGTATTATTTGATTATTATAGAATATTCTAGAGGCATCATTAAAAGTAATTTTTTCTAATCGTTTTTTTTCTATTTTGATGTTTATGTTGCTGATAATTATATTAACTAGATAAAGGCGATGAGCGGTCACTCCGGGAGAAATACCTAGCGGCATTTCGTCCGTCTTTACGTTATGAGTTCAAATTCCGCCGAGGTTGAATTTGCTTTCCATACCATTCGATCTAGTGAATGATTTAGAGATTCTAGCAATTCTGATGTGTTTGTGCTAGTGAAGGTAATTTGGTAAGGAAACACAATACGAAAATACAAGACAAGTCCTTTAACTTGAATCTCAATACCACCATTTACCCTGAAGCGGAATTTAAATCTAAATCTGTGAATGCACAAGCCTATTATTCTACTTGAAGGAGTTGTGCGTTGCATTATTCTATGTCAATTAGGCTAATAAATGATTTTCGTTTTACTCAATCTTCTACATTAATCTTTAAAATATGCCCTACGTGCATTCTAGAATTTCTGGACTAGATCCAAAGATGAATGAAAAGTATTGTTGATGACGCCTGACAACCATAAGTGGTGAACCGGTTCCGCAGACGCACTAGCATGGAGTTCCGCTGAAACAAGGTTTGGGTACTGCAGTTAACGCCTACATTCCAATCCTTAATTTTTTTTTTTACTTCAAATTAGAATTACGTATAACTATATATCTATATAGTCGATTCAAACATGAACAAGCAAGAAAGTAAAACGAAAAAAAACACGAAAAACAACAGGAGGAGGACGTGGAATAAGTACAGTGTTACTGGACGCTCAGGAAAGGAAAGAAAAGAGAGGATTTAACGTTTCGAGCGGAGCTCTTCGTCAGAAATATAGGAAAAGTCCAAAGAAGGGAAAACAGAGAAAGACAATCGCCAAGGATGCACACGCGGTTAGATATTGCGCATATGTTTATATTAATATGCATATGTATCAGTATGTGTATCTCTTTTCTTATGACTGTTTGTGTGTAGACAGCTAAGAAATTGGCAGTATTGCTTCAGCTCTCCAAGACATGCTCGTTAATTGAATCGAGCACTTCACGTTCTCAGTTCAAATATGACCTATGTTAACTATACCATTCGTTGTCTTGGTGTCCGGGAGCATAAATAACTAATCAATAATTGAGATCCATTCTTTAGATTCAATTTGTTGGTTTCTTGATATACACTTTAGATAGAGTCTCCTACACATGCAGTTTTCGCTTCGTCTCGAATGGCACACTACTATTAATTATATATATATATATATATAAAACATTTTCTTACTGACAATATTACACACACATTTACAAACTCAGCTAAAAATACGCAAACTTACTCATGAAATTTGTCATTGAGGCACAGACATATTCACAAATTCTTTCCGAATGTAGAGCCATAAAAAGTGATAAAGAAATTGTAAAAGAAAAATGGTGCACATGAAGTTATGGTCGTATAAGAAGCATTTAACGAGGAAAAGTTGTGACACAAAATACACGTCACCAACACGAACACAAACCGATGTCTTTTGAGGATGGGAAACTGTTTGCCGCAGTTTTATTGAAGACAGCCGCAAGGATTTATGACATTCTTTGAGACAAGTCGCTTCTTTCTACTTATTATCTTATTTTATTTATTCCAATCTTGGTTATAGTGTTTATCTCTTCCTCGTTTCTCTCTATCCGCCTCTTCATGTTTCCCCGTTTCTTTTTAAAATACGTACAACAATAAAGAATTACTTGAAATAAACTTCTGTAAATATGTCATAAAATATATTTTACTCAACACGATTCAGCATTTGTCTTGACACTATATATATGTGTTTGTATGTATGGATGTATAAATATATATATATATATATATATATATATATATATATATGCACATATATACGTATATATATACACATATGCATACATATATACATACATACATGCATACACATACATACATATATATGCACACATACACACATATACATACATACGTATACACATACATACACATATATATGAACACATATACATATATATATATATATATATATATATATATATATATATATATATAAACATATACACACACATATATAAATATACATATATACTTACATATATACATATATGCACATACCTCTATATATTTTAGATTTTCTATTGACAAATTTATTCGAGTTGATCTTATCTTTATACTTATCAATTCGTTGATCACACAGTTAGTGTTTATTTTATTTTCATTGGTAAACATTCGACTGCTAGACTTTCTATATATTTGCCTGTTTCTCTGTTTGACTGCATAGCTGGATGGATGTCTGCATGGCTCATTCGCTGGCAGAGACTTTAGTTATTTTTTATTCTACCATTTTAGCTTATATCTGCTTCTAGATCTTCACTTCTGTATATATATATAAACGTGATGTGTGTGTATTGAAACATATATGCATGTGTGTGTGTGTATGTGTTTGTTATGCTTATGTGTAGACGTATGTGTATTGAAGCATATATATATATATATATATATATATATATATATATATATATATATAGGGTAGAGATATTCTGTTAGACAATTTTGAAAATACCATTACGTACTGCCTATATTCTTACATTTAGTATACTTGTTGTAGATTGTATGGTTGAGAAAGCATTTGTAAATCCAATGTCGAATGTTCTAGTTTTTCTCAATCTCATCTTCAGAATGGAGTATATTTTGGTTGTTGCTATTTTATCGGAAGTACCAGAATTGAAACTTGTGCAGATATCGATTTCAAATTTTGGCACACGGCCAGCAAATTCGGGAGAGAGGATAAATCGACCACAATATTCAACAATTTTCAGTCGAGCACGCGCAAATTTCATATTTAACTCGTAATCGCAAATAACCTGAATGTATGCATGTACGTATGTAAATGTGTGTACAGACACACGCATATATACACAAATCTGTCTCTCTAACTATCTATCCACATCTCTATATCTTTCTATCTATTCATTTATCTATCAGTCTATTTACATAACTATAACTATGTACTTCAGTGTGTGTGTGTGTGTGTCTTCCATAGATCGGCACTATTCAAGTATCAAAGGCTTTCATTAAACCAATGAAAACCTGGACACTGTCCATATACTGCTCTGAGGGCTTATCCTGTATCTACTTTGCTGTCAACATTGTATCCATTGTTCGCTTGCCAGAACGGAGATTTAGATAGGACATCCTTTACAAGGTATTTATTCAGTCGTAGAAGGGGATATAATCGACAGAACGTTGCCAACATATGACAGTAGAGCAATACCTCTATTTTAGCTACTCTTTTTTTTTTTTAGTTTCTCTTATGGAGAGGCAAGATAATTACATTCTTCCAGTAACTGGAAACAGCACCATCCCTACATACTACAATTATAAGATCGTGACGGTTCTGTACGGTACTACCACTGCCAAAACGCTATCTCTCAGCAAAAAATACCATTTTTGCCGGAGGCTTTTGTAACAAACTTAATTATGGTAAATGTAAACTTGTTCGTAGTAAACACTCCCAGCGAAAATAAATACAACGATTTAAGGACTGTGAGACGTCTTCAATGAAGGTATGAGAAATATGAGAGGTAAACTTAGAAAGCAATACCCGCCATTGCTACCAATGGAGGAAAGTAGTAAACGTGCTTATTTCATGCACAATTTAAGTGAGATGCATGAAAACAGATGGCCAATCTAGTGAATAGAAGAACCTTTTACTGCTATATTTGCGGGCGCGTATGCTGATCAAGAAAAATGTTTTTAGTGGCTAGATAGGGTCTTCCTTGGTGATAAGTGGCCAGCGATCCCGTCGTATATATGTATAGATATATATATGCTAGTGTGTCTGTTTGTCCCTCACCATCGCTTGACAACCGATGTTGGTGTATTTACGTCCTCATTATATAGCAGTTCGGCAATAAGAAACTGATAGGATAAATACTAGTCTAACAGACAATAAGCCCTGGGGTCGATATTTTCGACTAAAGGCGGCACTCCAGCATGGCCGCAGTCAAATGACTGAAAGAAAACAATATATTTATGTGTATTTATATCTATACCTATTCCTCCCTCTCTCTTTCTCTTTATATGTGTATGTATACACACACACACACACACACACACACATTTATAAACTATTTGCTTCCTAAGTTTCTAGCCTTCTGCCACAATATCTATAATCGAAATATTTCTACCGTTAATATCTCGTGTTTTAATCAGGCCCAATCTCTACCTACGACTATTTCTCCCTATATGGCTACGTGTTACAATAGATTGTGTTTATTTGAGGAATTATTTTCTTGCTATATCGAACAGGTGAAGCAATAATCTAAGATCTCTCATTTCAGTTCGATTTGCTTGTAGAATATTGATATATATATATGTTTTACTGTTATTTTTCTCTGTGCTGGCCTTTATCAATAAATTTGTGTGCTGAAACACCTTCTGGCTCGACTCCACCATCTCACCTTTTAATATATTATACTAAGTGTACATTACCATACGTATTCTTCTATTAGCACCGTTGGCTACGCTCTTTTGAAACAGATTTACCATTTTCTTTTCTAGCATACCGATCTACATCATGGTCTCTTCCTCCGCTACACTGTCCTTCCTCTTTCGAAGAATAACATATAGTTTTTCTTTCTCCATTATATGAATCCAATTTCTTATTTTATCTTGTTAGACCTGTGTATAATAGTTTATCTTCAAATTCTATTGGAAACGAAATTGTGTCAACTACACTTTATAGCATCATGCAAATGGCTCGTCTATTATTTTCAGCAATTAGTTATTGAAATCAGAACAGTAACATGGCACTGCTATTATGAACTATCGCCTCTCAGCTTCGTGCCAATATCAAACAGTCGCATAAATGCTGACCTTTATAGAAAAAGTCTAAAACTTTGCAGCAAGTCAAAGTAAAATACGATAAGATATAATCTAATCAGTTAATCAAGTGTGAAGATGATTTAATATTTCCAAAAGAGCCCATTGGTTCATGTGACCCAAATAAGAATAATTGTGGGTCATCTGACACGAGAATCGGCTATTTTCTTGATATCATTTGTTATTCCTTATTTTATATTCTTTTTCCGTTTGGTCTACAATTGTTTGTATTTATCTTTTATTGATTATTTCCGATGCGAAATGTTAATGTAGATTCACTGTATCTTGCAGCACAGAGATGTTTCCGAAAAACCTTTGTCATTGTGGCATAAAGGAATGCTGCAGCAGAAACATATTCTGGTATAAACAGCGATGACCTTGAAAGGAAATCTTTAATAAATAATATGCTTTGCACAGATATATATCTTCAATCAGACTGTATAACATGTTGCTTAGAACATAAATGATCGGTTTTCGCAGCGAATCAATGCTTCTGTACCGTTCTTTAGCAATACTTCATCAATACTGAATGATATACGTAGGAAGTTATTGTATGATTGTACAAGAAGCAAACACTACAGAAAGGAAACCGCAGTATAATTTCAAACAAGTTGGATATTATTTCACAACGTCAAGAATAAGAAATATCTCCTACAATGAAACCAGATTATTTGTGCAATTTTTTTTTTTTAAATTTTAAAATGAGGGCAAAAAGCGATCCTTAACTAAACCAATGTACCCTCGAGAAATAGCAGCCAAATTACTCTGGAACCAAAATTTACGCCCTTACAAGTATTGAAAGAAAGAAAAGAAAAATGAAATAACTCGAGATCAGACAAGTAAATAATGTGATTGAGAGTTCCTAAAAGAGGTCTCCTGGAAAACAATCGGAATCCTAATAAACAATGAAGAACATTTTGAACAATAAATTTTGGTTTCAATATCAGTGTTAACAAAGCAGAATAGCTCTGACAGTAATAACTTTCAGCTCGGGGTGGATGTGCGAATAAGCCAAATAAACTAACAACATCAGTAGTAGCAGCAGCATAAAAAAGACAATTCCAGATTTTATAATTTACTGTTTTATTACAGTAAATTTTATGTTTATTACAGAAAATTTAATAATGGTTAATATAACCGGATGGTTCTGGCATCAATATTTTTGATCATATATTTCACTTCCGAAGATTAATTATTGACATGACAGCCGATTTTATTCCTCGATGAAGGCTATTGTCTTATCTATTCTAGTCTTCCCGAATCATTCATCTCTCCTCCTGCAATGACCCATACGGTCTGATATCGCCGTTATTCCTATCAGATCTATCAACAACCTCTCTATGATCACAATCATTTCCAACAGGTACCTATGATTAATTACTTTCCACTTATTGTTACATCTTTTGAATATGTAAGGTTATTCTGTCCTATATGTCTGTCTTCTTTAATATGGTTCACAGTGTACGATTTTATGTAAATTTCACTTATATTCCTAACAGTTCAGGTGTCGAGGCTCCCTCTAGAAAGCTGTTTCACTGTAAGAAATCGATACATAATTCTTTAAATGAACATACTTAGGTGGAGATAAGTTTTGCCTATTCTGAGTGTGTCATATAGTTTGAATTTTGGTTCTTGATAATTTAAAGACGACGCTACCTCCCACGGGAATTGAAAGTTTGTCACACCTTTCCTTTCGTTAACAATATGGCTTAAATGTAATTCACTGAGATACATAGTGAATGAGAGAAATAAATGATAACGCAATAGATCGGTTTGACTTGTCTGCAAAGACGTTCCTCTGGTTGGAATGCAGCAACGACACATGACGTGTACCGCTGTGCACATATGTGTATGTGGGAGAAAGAATCTGAAGCTGATTTATCCTAAATACAAAAGCATCATTGAAACTTAGTGATGACGTAATACACAATGTAAGTATGGATCAGTGTCAGATTTATGAAGTAACAATTTCTTATCATCGAAACATTCCGGCTTCTTTCTAAGTATTCCATAATGCTACTCTCGTTGGTGCTGTAAAATTTGTTTAGTATCTTGTCGCCTTTTATTTAAACACACAAAGATATGACCAACTTTTATTCCGGCAACCACCATCCTGCATTTTGTTTCAGACGTAGCGCAAACAAAATTTTGTTTTATTAAATAAGTTGTCAGTGAATAAAGGGCTGTTCCCTTCAAACCTGTTTAGGTTTCAGAGACTGGTGAAAACAAAAGAAGTAGTGTCCTTCAGCTAGGATTCAAATTTCTCAATTCTCTAACAGAAAACTAAAATTCACCAAAGTGCTGAGTGATACCGTTGAACCATAATGTGAACAAAATATAACACAAGGGTTAAAAGAAAGATTTTTTTTATTTTTAGGGGTGTCGAATAAGCCTTGTTGGTTTATTGTTGTTGTTAGCACTCCGTCACTTACGACGTTGAGGGTTTCAGTTGACCCGATCAACAGAACAGACTGCTCGTGAAATTAACGTGCAAGTGGCTGAGCACTCCACAGACACGTGTACCCGTAACGTAGTTCTCGGGGATATTCAGCGTGACACAGTGTCACAAGGCTGGCACTTTGAAATACAGGTACAATAGAAACAGGAAGTAAGAGTGAGAGAAAGTTGTGGTGGAAGAGTACAGCAGGGTTCGCCACCATCCCCTGCCGGAGCGTCGTGGAGCTTTAGGTGTTTTCGCTCAATAAACACTCACAACACCCGTTCTGGGAATCGAAACTGCGATCTTATGACCGCCAGTCCGCTGCCCTAACCACAAGGCCATTGCGCCTCCACTGTTGGTTTGTTATATAGAGTTATAAACATCGCATCATTCCGAAAGGACTTTATATTGGTTTACTGCAGGACTAAATTTCCCGCCCACAAACATATTTACAAAGCGTGTGAGATCGATATGAGGAAGGTGTCCTCGGGCTGGAGGGTCCTCAGACTATTCACAAAACATACTTCGCATATTGACACCAACCTGTCAGAGCAACACATTTTGTATTTACCTACTTAACCTAATGTGGCCCCTTGTTATTGTAGGTCTTGGTAGACCATTAGACAACGTATTTTGCGATATTTACTTAAATCTTTCAAGTTCAAATCTCGAATCTAGTTGGAGTCGAACTTGCATTTCCTAGGTTCAATAAAATACTGTAGGTACCATATAATGAATCAGATGAAAAACCGATTCTCCCCCGGCAGGGTTTGGGTCATGCAATGGTATATTAGAATAATATTCTGCTTTTATTCAATGTAATGTTCAAGAGTTATACATTATCATCTTATCATGTTACCAGAGTGTAGTAGAATCTTTCAAATTTTGAAATTACACGATAAAGTTTTCATCAATACATTAAATGTTTCACTATACCGAAATAGAGTGCCGTAATAATTAGCAATGACAGAAAAAAAAATAGTTGCTTTGCTGTGACATTCATGTATTCCTCATTGTTTCATGAACTCGCGGTAAAAAGAAAACGCTGGTATATTTGCATTATAGAACGGTTTCGTGGCATTCCGTAACAATCAGATGCTACAACATTTTGTCATTAGCAAATATACCCCTTTTGATGCACAATCTTTAAAATATGTAAAGGTTTTGAAATTTACTGTAATAAATCTATATTTAAATTTACCACATTCTACTTCAGAATATTATTTTTCGATATTCTAAATTATAAGATGAATTAATAGTCCAGATTTATGCACGATATTATATGCATATAAATTAATTTCAATTACTGAGCATATCTAAAACTACTTCCGCATACACAAGGTATACACAAACACATTGACAGGCACACACACACACATTTATAAATACGCTCGCCCACACACACATATTAATGTACAATTACACGAAAGTTTACACCTAATCACATATACACGCGAACTCATGAGCACATATTTGCATTACACAAAACATGTATATACATAAGTATATATGCAGAAACGTATAACATATACATACAAGTATATATGTGTGTGTGTGTGTGTGTGTGTGTGTGTGCTTATATATAATTATTGAATTACAAACAGCGATAGTGATAGCAAATAATAAGGTTATTAATATCAAATATCATCATTATCATCATTCTCCTCCTCATTCATCATCATTGGAATAATATAATTCTAAGCAGTGTCGACATCATCATCATCCCTCTCATCATCTTTAGCTCCGTCATCAACCTTGTCTTCAATTTTTGAAATTGCCAAACTTCCCAAGAAGATAATGTCTTTGTAAGAACACATCGAAGATTCAGATATCAATTAGGTAATGCATTGTGAAAGTTTCTATGGAACCGAGTGGTAATATACATATTCTTGTCCTTGAATCTTATCGCTTTTAATTTAGCACCATTTTCTTTTTCTTCTCTCCAATGTGTTCTGATAAATAGAAAGAGAACATTCTATAGGCCGATCATCATGTCACGCCAATGGAAGATAATTTGTTTGGCTACAGAACTTTCCACCAAGCTATTAATTAATTCACTTATTTCAAAGAATCTGTCGAGATTTTCGAAAACCATTAAAATCTCGAAGAATTTGTTCAAAACAAAACAAAAAAGAAAATAATCAGGAAAATTTACAAACTATAAACATAAAATAAACAACGAATACATATATGCAAATTCTTTTGATGCAATGTTTTGAAAATTTTGGTAAAATGAGATTTGTTCCATTTTCAAGAATTAATCCAGCATAAAATATAAATAAATGTATATAACATTCCATGTCTCCTCTTCTCACTTTCTCTATATCTCTTTCTCTCTCTCTAAATTCGTACTGACATATGTATGTATATGTGTCCATGCACATACACTTTGCATATATATATATGTGTGTGTGTGTGTGTGTGTGTGTGTGTGTGTGTGTGTGTGTGTGTGTGTGTGTGTGTGTGTTTGTGTGTGTGTGTGTGTCTCCGTGTCTGAATGGATGTAAAACTATGTGCATACATATATGTGTGTGTACCTGTGCATACTTAATGAGACACAAATATGTGTGTGTGTGTGTGTGTGTGTGTGTGTGTGTGTGTGTGTGTGTGCAAGATAGATAGACTTCTATATTCTGTCGCTATTCTCTATTATTTTAATCATCTTTCACAATTCATAAATATATTGATATATGTATATCTATCTGCCTATCCATCGCCATGGCTCTATATGGCAACCACTTATTTTTTGTATGATATTATATTTGTTTATGTATGCATTTCTGTTTTGTAGTTTATTTACTAAAATCTGGTGCAGACTGATGATGGGAAGCTATTATGTATACAGCATACAAACAATAAACTTAGAAATATGACTGAACATATTCAAATAACGAAGAAAAAACAACAACAACAACACCACCAATAAATATAACTTAGAAGAAACAGAAACACAAGTGTATAAATATTATCAGAGCTCTCATGTTTGAAGCCATGTTATATTCATCCATGACTTGTACGCTCACACAAAAATGTTAATATATATCAATATGAGATCTAATAACTCGAACAACGTTTACGCAAATTATTAAATACACGCTTTCAGATATGCATGCATATTCACGTAACTAGAGTATCACTGGTACTTCGTGTATTCTTGCACAACCTATTATTATTTCACTCGCATTTTTTATTTTTTTTTTTGTTTTCTAATAAGACTCTTTAATTTTCTGTTTTCAATTTTGAACCCGAAGAAGATAAGCATACAGTAGAAATATCTGTAAGTCATTTCAAATCACATCACACTCTCCTTATTGTGTATTTACCGTGTAAAGGAGTCAAGTCATTCTTCAGACAATTATTATTATTATTATTATTGAAGGCGGCGAGCTGGTAGAAACGCTAGCGCGTCGGGCGAAGTGCTTAGCGGTATTTCGTCTGTCTTTACGTTCTGGATATCGAACAGTGCTGGAGGGAGGGAAGGACAGGCAGGCAGGCAGGCAGGCAGGCATGCAGGCAGGCAGACGCACACACACACACATAAATATATATATATACATACATGACTGGTTTCTTCCGTTTTTCCTCTACCAACTCCATTCACAATGCCTTGGTTGGCCCCAGGCTATAGTAGAAGACACATGCCCAAGGTGCCACACAAGCTTCTTACCACGCAGCTGCGCTTGCACCTGATGTATGTGTATGATATCATTTCTTAGTCTCCTTTCTTTCATTATATATTCATGCAATTATCTTGCGTGTTTCTCCATTGCAAATTTGAAACGAGGCACTCATCAGAATGTCATTCGTGGTTTGTTACACTAATACAGAATAAACCTGCCTGCTGCCGTCATGTGCTAGAAATTCGATTTTAAGGAATATTGAAGAATGTTTTCTTTTTGATAAATATGTTTTCTTTTAAGCATTTCTGAATGGATAAAAAGATCAACTATTAACCTCACAGACCAAAGTTATCGAGTACAATATTATCAGGTTTTACAAGGAACAGCTATGAGGTAGAAAGAACAGTAAACAATTTCATGGAGCGTGATGTCTACATGGTCGAAATAATGTCTGTGAGTGTCTACGAACTTGAGAAGTAAGTATGAGCGTCGTCACTCGAATTTTGCATGATATGCCTTGTTCAGACCTATACAACAACGGATGAGATTAACAAAATATCACTGTGTATAAAATGCTCTCATTTGCAAAGGTTACTCTACTATTTCGTGCAGATATTGAGACGTCCATGTCTACTTATCGACAATGTTTTTCCTTGTTTTCACTCGGGTTCTTCTTGTTTCTGTTTTAGTTGTTGGCACTCCGTCGCTTACGACGACGAGGGTTCCAGTTGATCCGATCAATAGAACAGCCTGCTCGTGAAATTAACGTGCAAGTGGCTGAGCACTCCACAGACACGTGTACCCTTAACGTAGTCCTCGGGAATATTCAGTGTGACAAGGCTGACCCTTTGAATTACAGGCACAAAAGAAACAGGAAGTAAGAGAGAGAGAAAGTTGTGGTGAAAGAGTACAGCAGGGTTCGCCACCATACCCTGCCGGAGCCTCGTGGAGCTTTAGGTGTTTTCGCTCAAGAAACACGCACATCGCCCGGTCTGGGAATCGAAACCGCGATCCTATGACCGCGAGTCTGCTGCCCTAACCACTGGGCCATTGCGCCTCCACTCTGTTTTAGTGAGCATGACGAAAATGGAGATGATTTCATTGGGTTTATTGATCCAGGAGCAAGATTTGAATATATATAAATGGGTGCACTAAAAAATATACAAGCGTATATAATATATATATATATAGTAGTAACAATCACAGAATCTGTAATTTATAATGTTATGCTTTATATATCCGAAGTTGATTGTTGTCTGTAGTTATCACGCAAATCATGTAATTCTAATAGAATCACACTTTTGCATCATTTGCTCAGCACTAAACTATCCACCTATCCAATAAAAAATGCAAATCATGTACTTTCTCCATTATATAACAGAAGAGAAGGTCTGAGAATGTGATGTTTGTGTGATAGAGGAATGATTGAGAAATACGGTGGTATTAATTAATACAGCACTAACACGTACAACACGTTCGTGTCACTTAAACATAAACAAACCTACACTCACGCACACATATAGAGTGTGTGTATACCTAACAGCCTTCGCTCATGAATCTGCTCCAGCTTTTAGTAAATAAAGCATGCCACAGAAACACATACACAATCAAATGCAATGTTATTAATAGAGAGACACATACAGCCATAGAAATAGATAGATTGCAGCATGGCCGAAGTCTGATGACTGAAACGAGTAAAAGAACACACACACACACACACACACACACACACACACACACACATATATGGTACTACTAAAGCAGCGCGGACCCGTCCGCGCTAGCTAGTCGTGAGTGGTCGATCCTAACCCTAACTATTCCTAACCCTAAACACGTATTCATTTGCACACGCGGTTTAAGGATAGGCTTAGGGTTAGGGTCGACCACTCAAGACTAGCTAGCGCGGACGCGCGACTGCGCGTTCTGGTCCGCGCTGCTTTAGTAGTACCTATATATATATATATATATATATATATATATATATATATATATATATATATATATATATATATATATATATATATATACATATATAAACATGGCTATGTGGTAAGATGCTCATTTCCCAAATACCTGGTTCCGTGTTCAGTCCCACTGTATGACTTCTGCTCTGGCGACCAAATTTTTCTGAGTGGATTTGGTAGATAGAAACTGGAAGCCGCTTGTCGTCGCATATATATATATATATATATATATATATATATATATATATATATATATATATATATATATATATATATATGTGTTAAGACAGCTTGTCTATTAGACTATCATCTGGTCGGATATTGAAGTGGATACTCTCATTAACTCATGGTTCATTCTCTTTCAAATTGATAATATACATGCCTCAAACTCCAATCTCATTGCTAAAAGAGTTGTTCGTTTCTTTAATAACCGAATTGAGACACATAGAAAATAAACTGAAGCATATCTCTACTTCGTATCGCACCGTGAGTAACCACGTCGATAAACTAGGTCGAATTTTTTTTATCCACCGCAGCCCATGATGAACAACAACAATCACATCAGCAGCTAAAAGAACAACAGGATCATGGCCACCTTATCACAATAGACACACTACCATCATCGTTGTCGTCACTATTTCCATCTCTACTGCTACTCCTCATCAACTACTTCCCCTTCATCTTCTCCTCCTACCTTCCTACTGCTACAACAACACTTAGTGGCCAAAGACAAACATTCCATTTTAACCCTGCTAGTGACCAATCCCAACCACTCCTAACTCCTCCCACAGTTCCACTAACAAACTCAAGTATCATTGTTACTACTACTACTATCTCAGCCCGTATAGAAAATCAATCACTGCTCCTCCTCCCCTCTCCAGTCCCCACTAATCTATTTCCATTAAAGTCAAACAATTCTAAATCTCACACTATTTACAATCCCCTCCCCTCTACAACAATCACAAGTTCAAGTCGCAATCCAAAATTATGCCGTCACTCCCTACATGAAAAGTTATGTACAAACAGTGACTAATTTCACTCGTTTTCTAGGAACAAGACACTGAAGCAATAGAAACTACCCCCGTAAATTTCTTTCCACTACTGCAACACCATAAAAATCAAGAAATCGTAACCCTAAAATCTGCCGTTACTCCCAACGTGAGAGAGTATGTTTACAGCAAGATTGTAATTTTACCCATCTCCCTGGGACTCGACGTACCATGAAAAACAATACTCCGAACCATCACCAAAGTCCACCCCAAACTATTTTCCACCCTGTTGCAGCAGTATCGGTGCGCACCCTTCCCACAATCTTCGTTACAAGTACACTCACAACGTGAACACAAACAAAAGTAAAAACCAAAACAAAACTGATGGCACGAATTTCTCCAACAGTACAAGAAACTGAAGAACATCCAACCGAAGCAGTAGAAGAAGCAACCAACACAACTGTGGATGCAAACAGGATAAGTCCTGGGGTCGATTTCTTCGTCTAGATATTTTAAGGCGGTGCTCCAGCATGGCCAAAGTCATACGGCTTAAGTTAAAGAATATATATATATATATATATATATATAGACGTCTTTTTACGGTTATATTTTCCTCCACATGAATAATCGATGAATTACTCTTTCTGTGTTGCTGATTTTACGTTTCTTTAAATCTAGTTGAGACTTGATCTTCACCATCTATAACCAAAGAGAATTTGGTATTGTCCTTTTTCCCTTCCTTTCTTTGCCTTCATAAATACTATATCAATGATTAAGTTATCCACCTTACAACTGATTTTAGACTACAGAATATGAATTGAGGAAGGCGGTGAGCTGGCAGAATCGATAGCACGCCGGGCGAAATGCTTCAGCGGTACTTCGTCTGCCGTTACGTTCTGAGTTCAAATTCCGCCGAGGTCGACTTAATCCGTTTGTCTGTCCTTGTTTGTCCCCTCCATGTTTAGCCCCTTGTGGGCGATAATGAAATAAGAAACGTTAGCATGCCGGGTGAAATGTTTAGCGATATTTCGTCTGTCCTTACGATCTGAGTTCAAACTCCGCCGAGGTCGACTTTGCCTTTCATAATTTCGACGTCGATAAATTAACCAGCAGTTACGTACTGGGATCGATCTAATCGACTTTCCCCTTCCCCCCAAAGTTCTGGCCTTAGGCCTAGAGAAGAAAAAAAATATGAATTGAGGCGATATTAGGTTCGTGTTTCTAGCAAGCCTAGCGTCAACATAGAGTGGTTATCGCTCATTTGACATTGATGTTATTTCTGCTTATATGTGTATGACATCAGGCTTATTTTTACGTTAATTTATGCTAAACATATCCATTATTACAGAATACATTTCCTTTCTTGATAACATTTTAGCTTTCCGTAATGCATATTGCACTTGTGAACTAATACACCCACACACTCACACACACAAACATACATATACACGCATAGGCGAACACATACGCGTATACACACATGCACATATATTTGTATTTATATACATGTCTATATATGTTTGTTTATATACATGAGTGTATATATACACACAAACATATATATGCATACATGTGTATACACACACACAAACATATATGCATACATGTGTATACACACACACAAACATATATGCATACATGTGTATACACACACACAAACATGTTTATACATATACATACACATACATATATGTTTATATATATATACATACACATACATATATGTTTATATATATATATACATACACATATATATATGTTTATATATATATACATACACATACATATGTGTTTATATATATATATATATACATACACATATATACACATGTATATACATACATATACATACATACACATGCATAAATATATACATATATATATATATATATACATCCATATATATATATACATACATAAATATATACATATATATATATATATATATATATATACATACATAAATACATACATAAATATATACATATATATATATATATATATATACATACATAAATATATATATATATATACATACATAAATATATACATATATATATATATATATATACATACATAAATACATACATAAATATATACATATATATATATATATATACATACATAAATATATACATATATATATATATATATATACATACATAAATATATACATATATATATATATATATATACATACATACATAAATATATACATATATATATATATATACATACATAAATATACACATATATATATATACATACATACATAAATATACATACATACATAAATATACACACATATATATATATATATATATATATATATATATACATACATAAATATATACATATATATATATATACATACATAAATATATACATATATATATATATACATACATAAATATATACATATATATATATATACATACATAAATATATACATATATATATATATACATACATAAATATATACATATATATATATATATATACATACATACATAAATATATACATAAATATATATATATATACATACATAAATATATACATAAATATATACATATATATATATATATACATACATATATATATACATACATATATATATACATATACACCCACACACTCACACACACAAACATACATATACACGCATAGGTGAACACATACGCGTATGCACATGTTTGTGTATACATATATATATATATACACACACACACACACACGTGTGTGTGTATGTATATGCACACACACACACACACACACACACACACACACATATGTATGTATGTATGGATGGATGGAGGCATGCATGGATTTAGGTGCGTCTATACGTATATGTGGAAATGTACCGAGAGTGCTCCCGTACCAATGGCTGCCGTTGCCTTCGCTATCGTGGTATCACTGATGATATTACTAATACTCATATTTTTGTTAGTGTTCTAACAGATAATGTTGACGATGAAGACGCCGGCGACGACAACGTCGACAATGACGGTATCGAGGGGGCCATGACGATGACGGTGATGGTGATAGTGTTCGTCATTGTTTCTCCATTATTCTTTTTATGAATATTTCAAAAACTTCTTGCTATTCTTCCTAATAGAATTCAATAAGGGACGATATGACTGGAAGGCGTTTGAGTAATTACGAGCCACGGTTGATAATTAATCAGTCTTTTTAGAAATAAGTCTCAGATGATTTGCCAGTTTGATTAATATGACTACCGTCTATCTATGCTATCTACGCAATCACGCTACAAACGATCAAGTTGCTACAAATATCTCCATTGATAGAAGAATACCATTATATTGAATATAAAATAAGAGAACCAATCTTTGATGTGGCTGACAAAATTATACATTCCGAAATGCTGGTCAGAGTCAGCTTTATTCTATGTAAATTTCGATATTTTATTCTTCCTATAAAATTATTCTGTCGGTTATTTACCCCCCCCCCCCCCAACTCCCTTGAGAGATGTTGTGCGACCACTGTCCATATGATCTTCTGCTCTACATTTCTGTAGCTTGGTCGTCGTTGCGGGAATCAATGTGTCACACCGTGTTGATAACATCAAACATCTCCATGGAATCGTCTAGAATCTAGATATATTCAGTTCGACGAAGTTGATTTCTTTTCCTTCTGTAACATGCGAGCATCATATTGACGAACAGAATTCAATGACCATGAAGGACATATTTTAACAAACAATATGTAGGTATTTCCTCTACATTCAGAGGCTACAGTTCTGGTACTATGTACATGTGCTACGAATGTCATAGGTAAGAATCGAATTCTTCTAGCGGAATCAACTGGCAGGAGACAAAGGAGAATGTGATGATTGGAAAATATAAAAATTCTCTGTTGGTCAGATTTGAGAATGAAACTAAATCGAGACGATGAGGGATTCTGCTACCAGGAATTGTGAGCTGTAAGAAGATGGATTGGTAAATGCGTAGCAACATTGGTTTCAAATGTTGGTACAAGGCCAGCAATATCTAGGTGTGGAGTGATTTGATTACATCCACCCTGATACTCAACCGGTACTTATTTTATCTACCTTGAAAAGATAAAAGGCAAGGTCGAACATGGCGGAATTTGAACTCCGAATGTAATCAGCATTTTATCCGGCGTGCTAACGGTTCAGCCAACTCGCCGCCTCGATGAATTGCAATATCACACCTGGCAAAGAACTTAACGGCATTTCGTATACATTTAAGTACTAATTCCACCGAGGTCGACTTTGCCGTTCGTCCTTTCAGAGTTGATAAATTATGTATTGGCTATACAATGGTGTCGATGTAATCGATTGGTTTCGTCTCTAAAGATTTCAGGCCTTGTGCATTATGTAGAAAAGAATATTACTAACTAAATTTAAGTAGTTAAATGATATGTATAAAACAGATTTAATAATCTCGAGATATAGATTTTGGAACGTGTAGAACTACATCTTATGATCTCGTGGGATTGTTTTTATTGATCCATCGACAGAATTGCAGTAATGAGAAGTATTTTTTTCTGAGCTAATGGTGTGGATTTTATTTAATATTCTGAAGAGACAATATACTCAACGTTTGGTATACAGTCAAATTATCTGGAGATACTGATTTGAATAAACTAGAGGTGAATATGTTAATATTCAGGATCGGCATATATTAATGATCTTGAGGTATAGTTTCTGCTATTTCTGTCTTATGAAATATATGCAACACACACTAGAAAATAATTCATTGATCATCTGCAAAGATTTACCGAGGCTTGTTCGGTATTTAATATGTTTTACATTAACATTACGAAGCGAATAAACGATGAGTTAATGTTTGTTGATCACGTATAATTCCATTCAACTTTGTTGATGTTAGACCCACATAAGTTATCTCAGTCAACCTAGCTATGTATTAATACTAATCAATATAATGTAATCGATCTTCAGTCGATGTAGATTTTAGTAGTTAGCATATTTGCATAATTACATATAAACTAATAGGAATTTATTTCTTCCATGTAAAACAGCTTTTTTTAATTTTGTTCTTAAGAAAACTAAGGGTTTAAGGCAGTGTTTAAATAAATGTATTTAACAACCGAAAGAGTTTATTTTTCATCATTTTTGTGCTTTGTTCTTCAGTTTAGTCACATCCATATTCCCCATAAAAACATATTTCTCCTAAAAACATATTCCCCTAGAAAGTGTTTTTGATATATCACCACTTTCTTGTGCATAAATAATATTGTAGTGTGCATTTGGTAATTAGTGTACAAGTAAAATGAGAAGTGGTCAGGAAGTGAGATCCTGTATCATTCTACCTGACTTGAAGCCGTCTCTCAACCGAGATGAATAGTGTATAGTTTAAACACGCTTCCTCACAAAGCCAGTCACTTTATGTACTGCTAGATATGTGATATCAAATATCGATGCAATTACTATAAAAGGAAAATTAAAAGCAGCGTGATTGAGTGAGATCATATATGGTTTTATGTGTTCCGAATAAGCCTGACTTATGACTTCACTGAACTTATAATCCTTCTGTAGTTTTTAATTATTGCAGATGAGCTAAGATACAAATTAATTAGTATATTTTATTGATTCTACGCACGATGGCGTACCAAATGAGTTCCAGTATAGGATAGTTAATTGTCAACATCATATCGCTGTCCATATAATTGTGAACTGGTAGCAAATACTACAATATATTATGATTTGTTTAATCGCCTTTTGCATTCCCTCAACACAAAATATTACGTAAAAAGGAAAATCAGAAACGGCCTTCCAAACGACACCTTTCAGTCTTTCATTATGGTAATGCCCACGTTGGACATGGTTCAATGAATCCATTTTTTACAAGGTGGTAAAATAGAAATTTATTCGAAATCGGATGCTATTTATCGTATTTGAGGAGAGCCCACAATTGAAGCAATCTGTGTTCATTGGTGCTTATGAAATCGAATACTGAGTTAAATATTCAAAGCCACGGAACTGCATACCAGAAGTATTTTATTTGGCACTGAAAAGATCACAGATGCTTGTTGTAAGAGTCAGTTATTGTCTATCATAAATCTTCTTCACTAACAGCAAATACTTTATCGACCCATGAACGGGTCCCTCATGTAAAAATATGTATAGAATGCGTTGCACAACTGGAATAATCAACAATTCTTGTCAAGAAAATCATAAATAAACAGTTACTTAGAACACAATTGTATGCCATTTCTTCTTCAGTCTACCATGAATATACTGAAAAGAAATACATTTAAAGACTAAATTATTGCTTTATAGTAGTATCTTCTTTTCTCGGAGATGAATCTATGCGATAGGCAAACTTTTACTGATAGAGAAATATAACTGAATTTGAACACACTAATTCTGCAAAGAACATCACTAGATAAATTTTAATCCTACGTGAGTAATTTCTGCTATTTCAGGAACTCAATAGGCACATATATATACACGCGCATGTGTGTGTGTGCGTGCATGTGCGTGTGCGTGCGTGTGTGTGTGTGTGTGGTGATAAATAGCATTTAGGAAGAAAATTTTAAATGTAATGCATATAATGATAATAGATTAAGATATAATATACGTTACCGATCACATGGAAGTTAACTCATTTAATTTGGCAAGTAAGCTGTGAAATGAATAAAATCCTGAAATATTTGGTAGCTTTAGCGAAATTTAATGTCAGACCGATTTTGTTTCTGGTGCACGTTATATTCGTATCTAGAGAGAAGTCTAACAGATAGACGTACAGTGAATATAATTATAACATAGACGCAGGCCTGACAGTGTAGTAAGAGGTCTGTCTCTCAGTTACATGCTTCTGCGATCAGTCCCACTGTGTGGCACCTTGGGCGAGTGAATTCTACTATAACCTCGGACAGAACAAAGACATGTGAGGGAATTTGGTAGACCGTAACCGAAAGATTTCCGATGTGTGTGTGTGTGTGTTTGTTTGTTTACCGACTGTTGATATGATTAGGTCACTATAATTTAGTGCTTCAGCACAAAAGACTCAGAATAATTACCTGGTATTGAAGGAAAATCAATACCAAGTTCGATTCACTCGACTGAAATTCTTCAAGGCGGTGCCCCAGCATGACTGCAGTCTAATGAGTGAATCGAGTAAAAGTAGAAAGGATAATAGAGTGATAGGTCAATGTAAATTAATAGACTATACAATGAAAAATTATAAGTAAATAGGATACACACCAGAAATAATGTTAAAGTGAGGTTTAGAGTAAAAAAAAGTTACAGATAAAAGGCTGGAAAGGTTATTAATAATACGTTACAAAGATGAAAATTGTATGAAGGTTAAAAAAATAGATGAGGAGAAAAATATAAAACTATATTGCGTTGATGTTCAAATTCTGTAAAACTAAAGGGAATTCCTGAAAATATATTCCTAAAAATTAAATAAAATGTTTACTTGAAGAATATTTATTGGAAATAACTTTCTACATAAAACAGATCTTGTAAAGTAACCGGTGTCAAAAAACTGCAAAAAAGAAAAATGTAAGAAAACTCTACACACTCCAGCACACAAAGGGTAATAAATTAATAAAATGGATGCTTGATGTATATACACAATATACTTCTTTCATGTACGTGCGTGTGTGTGTGGGTGCGGGTATAGAAAATTAAGAAATGAAAACAAAAATTAAATTTAGATGATACAACTTAAGAGAATACGGAATTTGTAAAGAAAACATCGATGATGATGTATAATGAGCTTTTAATACAGAAGACAAATATGGGGGGGGGGGGTAATATGTTAAACAAAAAAAAACATGATTGAGGTGGTAAACAAAGAATGTATTGAAATTTATGTAGAAACTGGTCCAAAAGACTTGTTACAGACGTTTGCTTACGGCCAGGTTAGAGTACTATAGACTTGAAGTTTTAGTCACGTGAATAGACCCAAGTACTTCTTTTGTAAGCCTGATAATTTCCTATCTGTTTGTTACGCCGAACCGCTAAGTTATGTGGACACACATACATTGACTGTTAAGTAATGGGTTCGGGGACAGACCCAGACAAAAAAACACACAGACACATATATCCCTTCACATATATACACTCACAAGGCTTTAGTTGGCCCGAGGCTATAGAAAAAGACACTTTCCGAAAGTGAAACGCAGTGTGTGGTTTGGAAGCATGCTTCTTACCACACAGTCAGTATACAATTCTTTTACGTGTTTTGTGTCTAAATCATAATGCCATGGTCGGGCACTGCCTGTATTCGCACCCCTTCAATGGCCCTTCTTTGTGTTTAATTTTTGGAGAGGAAGAGAGACAGAAATTGCTTAGTTTGAGTTTCATGTGGTGATATATATATTGACCTGGGATCTCTGACAACAGAATAACAAGATGCTTCTTGAAAACACCTACCCAACTCCATGTAGATTTCAGTATCTTATTTTCATCTGGGTGCAGATATTATACATCTATGACCATTTGAATCCCAAGCTACTGAAGTAACTCTGGTATAACTATCATTACACATGTTATGTAGTGTTCTCATTACATGAATAAATGAAGTTTGTAGGAAACATACGTACTGCTATAACCTATTGAATTTTTGTTGCTTTCTTCAAATTTAATTCACCAAATTGGTTTTTACCCTACCAAATTCTGGTGCCTCAAACATTTTAAGTACCACATTTAATATTTTGATTAAACCTATATTATTATATGCATATAATATAGAAATGTATATGTATATATATATATATATATATATATATATATATATATTTATATATACATACTGTGTTCACCTACATTTGACAGTTTGCATGTGAAGAAACGCAATAATCTAATCAAAGATAAGAGTAGCAACCAGATGTCAACTAGATTAGGACTGGGAGTAACAGTTTGCTCCAAGTAACCGTCCTTAGCTTCCACTTCATCCTTTAGATCGTTATGGAAACTTGGGGAAGCTTTCCTCATTGTGCCCTTGAGAAGACATTCGAAGATATAAACAGTCACATATTATCCTGTAATAGTACCCTGTTGGAGAAAAAATTAATATAAATGCTACAGTGTGTTTAGCGACAGCTGCATACTCTTGTACAAGAAATTCATATCACAGCTGACAAAATGGATGTGGAAACCACGCCCGTGCAGCTCTAAAGGTCCAGAATTTTCGCACTTCCTATCCAGAAACAATGACCCCAAATTGGTAACTTTTACGAAAAATCACCTACCCTACAAACATCTTTCAGTTTAGTGCAAACTAATTTATTCCATTTTCTGTGTGTCTGCGTGAAATATTATTTCTTCCATCTCATCATAAACTAACGGTAAAAGAACCGGATTACAGAAAGCAAATTCCATCATGCAAAGAAATACATTTTGGAACGCCCAGAGCTTTTACAGAAACTCATTTTCCGTCTCGGTTCCTCATTTTCGTAATGAATAATCATAATCATATTATATAACAGAAAATAAAGGAAAATACATGTGAAGGCATATTTGCATGCATAAATATATATACACAAATATATATGTATCTGTATATACATTAGTATATATACACACACAAACACACATTCATATGAGTATATTCATATATGTGTGCGTATGTGTGTTTACATACAAAATGGTATTAAGAATTAAAGGGGTTGCAGAAAATATTATTTTCTATTCTAGTCACAAGAACAAACATTTTTGTGGAGGGGGCCAGCCAATTAGATCAAATCCAGTACGCAACTCGTACTTAATTTATCGAAGTCGAAAGGATGAAAGCAAAGTCGACCTCGGTGGAATTTGAACTCGGAACGTAAAGACAGACGAAATACCTCTAACATTTCGCCCGGCGTGCTAACGTTTCTGCCAGTTCATCACCTTGGTTTGAAGAAATTATAACAAATACAACAGCTGCTTCTGGGGAACGATGGTTTAAACTCATGTTTCTAGATTGTTTCCGATTTTTTTTTTCATTATCTTTTCGAAGACGCATATCCTGAATATCCTAGTAAAAATTTAAAAAAAAAAAACTATTCAAAATTTTAGTCCACCCCCAACAAACGAATATAATTCATTTTTAACCTTGTTTATCGATTTTTTTTTCTTTTTGTTTCAGTCTACGTGGTTAAAAACAGAGATTAAGAACATGGGGGAAAACAATTTGGTTTCAAATTCTTTATGAAAATCTCCAAATTTGATCCACACCACATTCCGCTGTCTAAAAGTGAAAATGAATGTCTGTCTTGTCCGTTTTTCGCATGCGTAAATTTCTAGTGAAACAGCAAGAGGACTACGGCATGTGAAGCCCTCATTACGGAACTCGATATGCTAAAAACAACAGCTAAATGTCTGGAAAAGTTTTATTTTTGTGTGCACGTGCACGCAAAAATTTCTATAGCTTATCCGAATGAATAGAGAAAGAAATAGACAGAAATATATTTTACGTACCTGTCATATACGTCGGTTTTGTTTTTACGCTTTAAAAGGTAAACGACTCTTAGAGAAGCAATTATTTTGCTGTCAATTCAGTGGATTAATCCCAACAAAATGCTATAAGTTTAGTCACTGGCTCAGCACCTATGTTTGTGTCCTTCATTCCAAAATAATAAAAGCTTTAACATACTTCCAAAATGAGAGTCCATCCATGTGTATCCGCGTGCGTATATGTGCATATGTGTGTGGGGGGAAGAGGGGTGAACTTGCGCAATCCTACACATCAGAATTTCTTTTCAAATATAATGAAACAAGGGGTTTAGTCCTTACCGCCAAAATTAATTTCCCTTGCATTTTCTCTATTTCAATATTTAATTAAAAGAGTGAATACCAACCACGTTAAAACTTTAATACACACACACACGCACATATACATGTATATATATATACATACATATATATATACACATAGATACATATATGCACATAGATATATATACACATACATATATATATATACATACATATATACATACACATACATATACATACATATATATATACATACACATACATATACATACATATATATATACATACACATACATATACATATACATACACATACATATATAAATATACATACGTACATATACATATACATACATATATATACATACATATATGCATACACATATACATACATACATATATAATCATGTACATATACATAAATGCATATATTTATTTAAGTATGTATGTATGTATGAGCGCATGAGCATTTTTTAGTGCGTGTTTATTCCATTAGCTAATTCATTACTTGAAAAGTATTTATCGTAGATTGCTACACTCTAATGAGTATTGGCGTATCTGCAGTTTTTGTGTAAGCATTTCTAAGTGCTTCAGGTAAACGTACGGCTTTATAGACTTTGCTAAACATAATCAAGAATAATTATAATTACTATCATTTTCCCATGCAATATTTTTTGCATATATTGAATTATCAACTTCGAGATATTTATTAAATAAAATCTTTCAACATAGACTTAATTTCAGCTAAACTGCTAGTTTTCTCTCCGACATATTTTTCTTGATATGTAACTTGTCTTAAAATATTCCAAATTGGCAGGAGCATCAAAACACGATTTTCCTTGCTATTTATTTCAATTTGTGTTGTAGTGCTTTATTTGTATTCTTGCTTTATTACTAGTGATGCACACACACACACACACATATATATGTATATAGATAGATAGAGAGAGAGAGATAGGGAGCTCCATAGAGTGAGAGATAGAGCGAGAGACAGAGATAGCGAGCGATAAATAGATAGAGATCGAGAGGGAGGGAGGGAGGGAGGGAAGCAGGCAGGCAGGCAGGCAGGCAGAGATTTGCTGGTAATTATTTATATATTTTTTCCTTGTTGTCTGTACACTTTGAAAAAATACACATACATACATACATATATATACATACATACATACATACATACATATATATATCCGGGTTTGTTTTGCTCCATTTATTTTTATTCTTTATATCTACTCAAAATACATCACTTTAACATGGAATTTCTACTCATTAACCGGGTATAATATCCCAGTTTTTGTGTGATTTTTGCTACCCTGGTAACTATTAACATATTTGCATTAGCGAAGTCTTTCAACCAAGATAATATTGATATATACATTAAATTACATATATATGTATATATATGGTGGTTGGCTACGCCTTATGCAAAGTTTGACCACCTCCTGCGCCTACACCTTAGCACCATCATGGCACCTGATGTGGCTTTTTAAACCAGACAATCTTCTGAAAAGACACCCACATAGATTGCACCTCCGATTTGAACCACCAAGAGCTGCAAATAAATTCTGCTCTTTGTGGATCTTAAAAGGTCTTTTGAAGCCTCCGTTAGATTTGCAAACCTTTTGTCATACACTGAATTCAAAGGTGTGCGCAGGCATATAGGCAGAATAGTTGGTGGAGGTTCATTTTCCATGCGTTCGCAGGTATGGTCTGTCACAGACTGTGCACACAGAAAGGTCAATGTTATTCACCTTCTCGATGGTTACATTCTTCCTTAGATCTCTTTTGAGTCTTCTTTGCGTTAACCTGGCCTCTTCAAATACTTTCACTCCACTCCACATTTTTGTTCGCCAGCCAAATCGATCCGAAGTAAAGGTTTCTATACCTTCTGGAACCATTCCAAATGACTTCATAGTAGTCCTTATGCCATCCATAAACCTTTTACTTAGGCTTACACCGATAGCGTTTCCCCTCTGCAAGGTCACCATAAAACAGCTGTTTCGGTATGCGTTCATCTGCCATTCGAAAAATATGGCACATCATCTGAATTAGTTCCTCAAAAGCATAGATTTTCCCTTAAAAAAATCTGTACATATGTATATATATTTACTAATATGTATATGTATGTATATTTTTACTTTTATATATATATTATTTTATATCTGTTAATTGCATATCTCTTACTTTTCTTTATACAATATCATATATATATATAATTCTCATGTAAATTTGCAAATCACACACTATGTATGTATATATATGAATGTATGTATATATAGATATATATGTATATATATATATCTATATATATCTATACATACATATATGTATATATGTGTGTATATATATATGTATGTATATATATATATATATCTATACATACATATATGTATATATGTGTGTATATATATATGTATGTATATATATATATATATCTATACATACATATATGTATATATGTGTGTATATATATATGTATGTATATATATATATATATATATATATATATATATATACGTGTGTGTGTGTGTGTGTGTATATATACTAGAGTATAATGTTTTTCGAGTGGATGTAAAAGCGCGTCTGTGAGTCCTGTGAAGTCATTAAAATGAAATATAAATTCAGATATAAATGCCAACTTACACACGTCGGATGCCATAAAAGTACAAACACAATTATCATACACACCTACCTATATATTCTCAGCTGGATTTGAAGCACCTTTGCTGAAAGAAATATCAACACATCATGGAATGCAGAGGCATTTCGTCTCGCATATAAAAGACTAAATTACATAACACGTTGTATACAAATACCTGCAGAATGAATCCCAACCGTATCTGATACACGTGATGGTAGAAATTAATCCAACGCAAGGAACACATGCAAGAACCGACAGTCAACCCCTTATCAATATGTGATACTTGCGTACAAGCCTACTGCGGGATATCATTGAGTCTTTACGTTTATTTTAACGTAGGCACAAACACTCGCACGCTCACACATACACCACTAGCACATACACACACGCACACACATAGTGACACAGTCGCCCACAAGCTCATTTGGCTTTATATGTGTGTGGGTGTGTCCGTGTGTGTTTGATTGTATAAATGTATTGGTACCCAGCAATGTGATTACGCATTTCATGAATATATAGATATATATGTATCCCTCTCTATGCCACTCTGTCTTCCTATATATATAAATATATATATATATATAATATATGAATATACGCACATATATGTACATACTTTCAGCTACATGTGTATATAGATGCTTATCTGGGTACATGACGTTGCAAAAAAACATGGACAAAATGATAAACAAGGTACAAAATACACACAGGCCACATAGAGAACATTTCCTTCATCAGCTGCCACCATTATAGCACTGACGTAATATACACGTGTGTGTGTGTGTGTGTGTGTATATTATATATATATATATATATATATATATATATACATATATATATATATATATATATATATATATATATATATATGTACATATATATATATATACATACACATGTGTATATATATATATATCTACGTGTATGTGTGTTTATGTATACATACATACATACATAGAGAGAATGTGTGTGTGTGTGTGTGTGTGTGTGTGTGTGTGTGTGTGTGAGTGAGAGGGGGAGAGAAAAAGAGAGAAAGAGGGACAAAGGGAAAAAGTTATTTGAAAAAGCTTTCATAGATACACAATAGTATCGCCGGTTTGTTAGACTGCTTCAATAGAGCGAAGCGGCAAGTTGGTTGGGGGGAGGGGAAGAAAATCTTAACGAAGTCTGTGGAACATCATAAGAGATTCGTCCAAATGATAAATGACCGAACAAGAGGAAGTTTCGCCAAATTTTGCTAAATCTCATTTTGGAAATGGTATGATGTGTCTTTTCGGACATGGTCAGAGGTGTATAGTGGCGTTAAGTAGATGAAAGCTTTCTGTGTTTGCTCAATATCAATATCTGATAGATACATACACGTGTGTGTCTGTGTGTGTGTGTGTGTGTGTTTATCTATATATATATATGTATAAATATATATAGGTAAATGTATATATATATATATATATATATATATATATATATATATATATGTGTGTGTGTGTGTGTGTGTGTGTGTGTAGGCATGTGGGAATGCATATATATATAAGCATATATTAATGCATATAGAGATAAATACATATACATTCACACGTTTTGTGTGTATGAGTATGTTTCTGAGTGTGTGTGTGTGTATGTATATATATATATATATATATATATATATATATACCAACGAGTGCATCTCTACTTGCATATATACATATATAAAATCTAAACACACACACACCCACACACATATATATATATTTACTTACATATGTTTATTCACAGACAAGTATAAATATAACTCTCCTAACCCAACTAAAAGAAAACGTGAGTCAATATGCATACCAAAGAAACACACCGTGTGTTTAAGACCGTATTTCTTCAAAGGTCGGTACAGAGATATTTTGGAATATTTTGCCTCGAATCAAGGTTCAAATATCGCCATAGTCACGACTACTAACAAACAAGAAATATGAATATTCTGAAACTATTTTTTTAGGTTCAGCTGACAGCTAATTCATCATAACTTCTCAAATATAGAAATGTACGGAGAAAATACACACGTGTAGTTACACACACGCACACACACACACTCAGGCCGAGCAAAGCAATATGACTAGATTTGGGAGATGCAAAAATGAAAGAAGCCCATCGTATATATATATATATATATATACACACACACACACACACATATATATTATATATATGGGCCTTTGTGTTCCCACTATCACTTCACGATCGATGTGCTGTGTTTAAATCGGTGTAATTTAGCGAAAAGAGTCCATTAGAAAAAGTACTTGACTTACAAAGAATATGTCTTGGGGTTGATTTGTTCGACTAAAGGAGGTGGTCCGACATGGCTGCAGTCAACTGACTGAAACACGTAAAAGTCAATTTAACCCGTCTTCAGCCTTTTCTAATTATTTCATGCACATATGCATATATATATGTGATGTATATATGTATGGTTATATGCATATAGGTGTGTGTGTGTGTGTGTGTGTGTGTGTGTGTGTGCCTCTCCCTCCCTCAGTAAACGTGTGTTCGTGTGATCGTCTGACCTGTGTTGCTGTTTAGTAAGAGAATATCTTCGCAACTGCAGTGTTTCAGTTTCTGCTATACTAAACCAAACCAAGAGCAAATTATTCTTCCAAGTCTTAACCTCGACCCAAAAACTGTAATTGAAATTCTACCAGACGAGTGCCACGAGATAAATCCTGTTCTCTGCCGTCAATATAATTTTTACTTTCTCTAATACCATTACACGCAGCATACTTGATGCCAACACATCTCTCACGGTACCAAACATGTGGTAATGTTTGTTTTCTAAATATAATTACCTTTCTTCCATCCTATATTTCCTCACAGGTACCATCGTCCGTAGAATCATATGTTGAGAGATATTGACTACAACGTAATGTATAGGTGGAGAGAATACGCTCAAACACGAAGGTAGATGGCACACACAAACATACACCCGCACGCTCCCCAACATGTGTAAATAATTAATGAGAGAAAGACGGAAGATGCAAGAATGTTTATTGATGACTACAATTGTTTCGACCCAACGATTCCTCACGGATGTAATACTGGATAACTGTTTTAGGTATTTGTTGGCGTAGAAGTATCTCGTCAGGTGATTTCAAGATGTATCTCGCTAAAATAACACCTGTTTCGCACTTTTCTTCCCGGTATTCTGTTATTCATTTGCTTGTTTCGGTCATTTGACTGCGGCCATGCTGTAGCACCGCCCTTAGTCGTGCAAATTGACCCCAGGAGTTATTCTTTGCAAGGCTAGTATTTTTGCTGTCGGTCCCGTTTGAGAAGCCGCTAAGTTACGGGGACGTAAACACACCAGCATCGGTAATCAAGCGATGTTGATTGGGGACCAACACACACATATATATATATATATATATATATATATATATAGTCAATCCAAACATGAAGAAGCAAGAAAAAACTAACAACGAGAGGACGTGGAATAAGTACAGTTCTATTGGACGCTCAGGAAAGGAAAGAAAAGAGGATCAGAAATATAGAAAATGTCCAATGAAGGGAAGACGGAGAAAGAAAATCGCCAACGATACACACGCGGTCACATGGCCTCTTTCAGTTTCCGTCTGCCAAATCTATTCACAAGGCTTTGGTCGGCCCGAGGATATAGTGCAAACACTTGCTGAATGTGCTTCGCAGTAGGACTGAACCCGGGACCATGTGGTTGGTAAGCAAGCTACTTACAACAGCAAAAAATAGGAGATACCGCTTTATTATTTAAGAAAACCAATAAAAATCAGATGAAAATACAACAAATGCAAGATGAAACAAAATACACATTTCAGTAGGAAACGTATTAAATTTGCTATGAAGCTGATCGTTGCGAAACATATCTGTTGGAAAAAATATTTAAAAAAAGAAAAATTAAGGCAAGATGCCATAAAATGCTTCGTATATTGTATCCGATTTCGTGAATATCTCAATCTACCGACATGCATGCTCGTATATTTGCACACGATTTATACCTCAAATTCATCGCCTAATTCAATGCTTGGTTTTGCAAATATAAATATTTGTTGAATCAATTTCATTTCAATTTAAATTCAATTTATTATCGCTTGATAATCATATCATATTTCGGATATATAAAAATTATCTTTATTACAAACCTTCATAAATAACCTTGAAAATATTGCATTGCGATACCTAATATAATTTCGAAAGAATCATCCAGTTATTCTTTAAGTGGAAACAAAGTATATTAGAAATAGTATATATAACGTAACCTGGTCCTTAGTCCAATACACATTCCTATGTCTCTCCATAACTGATTCCATTTCAGTCTCTATATTTTCTCTGCTGTCTCATAAATTCATGATATTCATGAGTTCCTGAATGTTATTTAACATGACCAGATATACACCAGACTTGGTCTGAAACTTGCAGCACAATGAATTGCATTGAATGCACCCAAACGCCGCCTTAAGACGAGTAACGGATAACCTTCACCCAATGAGAGGTTCAAATATAGACATTTACGCAGTATGCATCCAGCAAATTTCTCTCACAAGGCTTTCGTCTACTCATGGCAGTGATTGTACACACATTTCCTCGCCCAAGCTACTGCGTACAGGAATCGAAGCCGTGACTATTAAATGCAATAGTTTTTCTCTTCTATAATCTATACTATCATATTTTTATGGCACGTTGCCTCATCCAATAATACCAAATAATACATGATAGAAGCTTAGGTTATGTATACACTTCGTGATTTTAAAGACTGCAAGTTTGGCTATTTGATGAAATATCTTTTATTTTATGCAAAATACAGACATTAGAGACATTACTGCAGTTTACAGCTAACTTGCATCAGGTTTTCATGTCCGTTTTAATGTTTGTTTTACATGCATCGGTGCATCAAGGTCAATGTATAAACTAGCCATCTAATTTCCTTTTCAACTTATATACATATTAATAGTAAAATGGAGATGTGTATTAAATATAGTGTTTAATGCTCAGTATGTGCCTTATGTTGCCGTAAACATTATACGCAACCAACGTCAAAGTATGTCCAATATGAAATGCATTAGTCTTGTTTTGCTTGGAACTTTTACACCCGTTTAACACATAAAATTTGATAAACTTTACATTGGGAGTGGTATCCCATCGCTACGTGGGTGTGGGGTGACAGGAAATTTTGTTCTAACAACCACTGAAATGCGTTTGGCTGTGATGGGAATTATTAATAGTTCTGACGAAAGATGATGTAGGCAGTTTTAGTGTAGTTTTCGACAAATATATGTTAAATAATGAAATTTATGATAGCATTTAGCTATTTATAATAAATATTTATAGAAAGCTCTTTTTTATGTGTGTTCGTTCGTTTACGATGATGGCACGATGTCGTGAAATTTCCTGTGCATATTCCAATGGCATAATGTTAATTATACACCGAAGTCCGTGCCATCTACTCGTGGCTGATGTCAGCAAAATATTATAACAAAATATAGCCATGACTGATCTCTCTTTATGTAGAATATCAGGGCATGTTTTTCCGCAAGCTATAAACGGTCCAGCAAAATAAGCTGTATTGAACGCTATATGCCAGAATTAGCAGCCATATCGTCCCCAATGCAGACTCTGCCATCGTAAAAATGAACATGTGTACTTGGATTCATTGCAAACATAAATAAAATCAGAATAAAAGAAAAATGGATTCTCAGAAATAGCATGCCTCTGACCAAACGTCTGCTGGGTGTGTGGTGACCATGAGCAAAGTAACAGCAGCAACAAAAGTATCCTTTTGCGAGAACAGTTATCTAAATGCTGACATTTTTTTTTCCACGGTTCAAAATGTGTTGGGAATTATGGAGTATGAAGTTCGAAAGCTTAGATAAAGCTTGCTACTAATATGCATTGGATTAATTATTTTTTCCTATCAAAGAGGAGAAAGGAATCAAAATGAATACAAATTTATATATCTATAACCTTTTCACACACACACGAACAAACATATTTGCTATTAGCCACTGAGGCAATAGAACGAATATTAATGTGCACGTGGACGCATTGATGGTCAGGCTGTAGCGTCTGGCGAATGTCCCGAAATAGGATTTCGTGCGGCTAACAAATCATAAGAAGAATCGAAATGAAATCTGTTGACTAAATTTAGTCAGCACTGGTGAATGGTACTGCTATGTCACGTAATCTGAAGGTATTGCGGATCATCAGCAGTATGAAGCCGCCAAGTACCGATAGAAAATCAGTCACACCTATGTAGAATAATATTGGCCAAACAGCCTGTCATGTCTCGAAGTGCTGGCGAGCTGTGAATAAATATGTTATTACCAGCAGAAACAGCTATCGTGTCGAATATTAATTGGCACATCCGATCTAACTTGGATGTGTTGTTTATAAAGCTCTGGTTCGTATTTTCATAAGATTTCGCTTTCACTTAGAATGATGAAAACCGCTAACGGAATCAACACCTGGCAGGATTAGCACCACGACAAATACGGCAACAACAACTATTGCTACTACAACTACTACTACTAATAATAATATAATAATAACAACAACAACAACACCTCTTACTGCTTCTGAGCTATTAGTAACGACAAAAGCTTCACTTCCGAAGATATTTAATTCCATTTTCGTCAAATCAGCTAAGAGTTCGGAGATAGGTAGCGGTGATGTTTTCACTGTTATCCTTTTGTCATTTCTCTAACCGATACACCCACAGAAGCCATATCCTCTGTTGCCATAAATATCATAGATATAATCCGTAGATATATCCCGACCTATGTAATATCCTTTTTGTTTTCAAAATTAGCAACTATATCGAAACTACTTTTACTCAAAGTAACTCGTCCAATCTTGAGTTTTGTATGCTGGATTTATCATGACAGATATTCTGCCCATTGTTCAGATACGATTTCAAACAACGGGGACTATGAGCCGTAGTTATCTGCGATTCAGATAAATGTATAATAGTTAAGCTTAATGGTTTAGCTAAAGCTAACTGGATAATGTTATACAAGGCGATGTTCTAAGTCTTCATTCAGAGGAAATGGAATGATGATGGCAACAAAGAAAAATCAATGAGAGCGAATGCAAGGGTCAGGAAACAGGAGAGAGATAGAGATACACAAAGAGGAAGACAGAGCCGCAAAGAGGCAAACCGAGAGGTAAAGTGAGAAGGAAACGGCACAAAGATAAAAGAAATACATATATATATACATACATACTTACAAAACCCCGAGACACACACACCCACACACACACACACACACACACACACACACACACACACACACACACACACACACACACACACACACACACACAAAATTATGATAAACATAAGTTTGTATCATTTACTTGCTATCTACGTTTCACCTTTGTGTTTACTGGGTACCTCAGCTTTTGATTTTCCAAGTGTAATTGTGGGCTAACAGCAACAGGACATCAAAGAACACCATTGCATTATGCTACAGAGATCATATATATATATATATATATATATATATGTGTGTGTGTGTGTGAATAGGCGCCCCCCTCCTGTCATGGGTTTGCACCTAGAAGGTTCCCCCTCTGAGGCACAAGTTCGGGCAAGGATGTTTGTGGAAGGCCAGCAGTCGCCCATGCATACCAGCCTCCCCTCTTCGCGCCACTGATGTTATCCAAGAGAGAGGCAACGGCTGATACAGCTTGGCACCAGTGACGTCGCAACTCATTTCTACAGCTGAGTTAACTGGAGCAACGTGAAATAAAGTGCCTTGCTCATATATTTATATATATGCATACATACACATTTGTATATATGCATGTATGTATATATGTGTGGATGAGTATGTTTCTGTGTATTTGCGTGTGTATATTTGCACGCGCACGTGTGTGTCCTTATAAGAGACATAATATTCACTTAATACAATTTATATATTTGAATATTTGTACCATAACACCGATATTAAATAAATTCACTTTGTTATCTATTATTAATATTATTAATTTTGCGCCTATCAACGTCCAATATTTACATAAGCGTACGTTTCGTTATTTGACACTTTATCAAAAAAAAAAAAAAAACCTAGCATAATAGTATTTTAGTGATGAAACACTAAAAAGGAAATAGTAAAAATGAAACCGTTTGAACGGATTATTGTTGGTGTTTCATTATTTGTTGCTGGTTATGTGGTGTTTGTGTTGCATTTGTGCGCTGTTTGCGTGATTGTGTTTTTCTGTGTTTGTAAGTATGTGAGTGCTTGCGTTTATGCGTATACGTGTATGCGTGCTTCCTTTGCGAATTTAAATGTATGTGTTTGTCGATGTGTTTTCTGTGTGTCTGTATGTTTTTGTATGTGTGTATGAGTTTGGGCGTTGTTTGCGTTTCAATGTGTTTGTAATTATGTGAGCGTTTGCGTTTGTGAGTATACGCGCCGCGCGCACGTGTACGTTTCCTTTGTAACTTTATATGTACGTGTTTATGGATGTGTTTTGTGTGTTGTATGTGCTTGCTTGGTGATTTTCTATGTGTTCACGCACGTGATTGTGTTTCCGAGTGTGTATATACATAAGTATGTCTTTGTATATGTATGAGTTTATGATGTGTTTGTATGATTGTGTTTCAATGTGATCATAAGTCTTTCTGCGTGTGTATAACTGTTAGTGCTGTGGTTTTCTAAGTATGTCTTCAGGGACGAGTTTACGGGTTGTGAGTATGTGCATATGCACATATACATACAAAAATATCCTGTTGTTGATGTTGAAATTCCAATAAAGGAGCCTTGGATCTAGGTTAGAAACCGGCTCTTTATTGGCAAGGAATCTTAAAATAAAACTGAACTATGACATGTGTGTGGCTGCGTATGTATGTATGTATGAGTTGTGGGTGTGTATATATTCTTATTTTTCTGTTGCTTCCTCTCCATTTTAATTCTTAATTATGACCATCTAGCCCACCGCTATATAAAAATATATAACTCTGGTTATAATCTATACGACCAGCTACAATAGAATGATCATTTAAATTTCAAACCAATTTTAGATATTAACAATATTTATAAAATATTTATCCATACATGTTTCAATATATCTAACTCTATTATTATACCAATAATTATATATTTCTAGACACCATCTTAGCAAATACAAAGCATTTATTTTACTATTTTGTATTAGTTTAACTTATATATTTCAATATTTTCCAGTCTACAGTATTAACTAATATCGTTAATACACTGCCTTCCTTATTTCATCCTAATTTTATACGTCCATTTATTTATTTATTTATTTTTTGTCTTTCTCGTCTTGTTCATATTAATAACTGTATTTCGTAAACAGAATATCTTAAAACCTTTCTCTACTTTTATTTGATTTTGTCTCTTGCAATTATTGTTACTTCAAGGTTCTTAACGATAAATATATGTGACTATGACTTTCATCCTATTACTACATATAACCTTCTCTTCCACTACTGTAATCGACTGTTTATTCTTTAATACCTTGCCAAAACTCCCTCCTCCTTCCCATATTAAACCGTTTTATTATTTGTATTACGTATTGTCTTCCATATATCAAAGATTTGAAAATTGACTCTGCATCTAGTTACGAGATCAGCGGCTGCCTGCCGCTTCTTTTATAAATACGTAAATGTTGTTGTTGGCACTCCGTCGCTTACGACGTCGATAGTTCCAGTTGATGCGATCAACGGAACAGCCTGCTCGTGAAATTAACGTGCATGTGGCTGAGCACTCCACAGACACGTGTACCCTTAACATAGTTCTCGAGGATATTCAGCGTGGCAAGAGTGACAAGGTTGACCCTTTGAATTACAGGCACAACAGAAACAGGAATAAAGAGTGAGAGAAAGTTGTGGTGAAAGAGTACAGCAGGGTTCGCCACCATCCCCTGTCGGAGCCTAGTGAAGCTTTTAGGTGTTTTCGCTCAATAAACACTCACAACGCCCGGTCTGGAAATCGAAACCGCGATCCTATGACCACGAGTCCACTACACTAACCACTGGGCCATTGCGCCTCCACAAATACGTAGATATATACATATATTCATACACACATATGTATGCATACAATGGGCTTCTTTCAGTTTCTACCAAATCCGTTCATACACACGTGTATGTATACAGCGGGCTTCTTTCACAAGGCTTTGGTCGGACGGAGGCTATAGTAGAAGACACTTGCCTAAAATGGAGGACTGAACCCGGAACCATGCGGTTGGGAAGCAAGCCTGTTACCACACAGCTTCGCCTGTGCCTATAATTCGTTTTCGTTTGCAGTGTGTTTTATAACCTGATCTATTAAAGGAGCATTCCATACGTTAAGTCCATGCATTGCGCATTAAATATATCTATGTGTGAACGTGCGCGCGCAAGAGTATGTATAAACATACACACACATCCATAAACTTCGTGCGCACGTATCACTTTCCACGATATCCATTCAATAGAATTGATATCTTTGTATACATACGCGCTATGATTGTAGACATTAAAGAACAGCATTTGTATTTGATATTTAGTTTTACATGTCTATGTGTTCGTTGACCTCCGTATAATTTCGACATTTCATGAAGATAATACGTTTATGCTATTGTTTTATTGAAATTATAAACAAATATTTCAATAGAATTTTGTTTCTGACTGTGTTACCGATGTTTTTTGAAGATTTACAAATTTCCGCTGAATAGGAATTCACTGTTGAAATGGTGTGTTATCGTTATATCATAAATGTAATATACGAGTTGCATATTAAGTCTGTGTGTTACTCTCACATATATATCATGTAATTTTAGATTATCCATACGTACACACACACACCCACGCAGTATAACCTTCGGACTACTGAATGTCTATCTGTCAAAATAAGTCTATCTCTCAGTCCGACTATTTATTGTCTTTCTGCTTGTGTATCTCTCTGCGCCCCTCTCTAACTCCATCCCTCCTTCTCTCTCTCACTGTATATATGTATGTATGTATGTATATATATATATATATATATAGGCGCAGGCGTGGTTGTGTGGTAAGAACCTTGCTTCCCAATCACATTATTCCCGGTTCAGTTCCACTGCGTGGCCCCTTCGGCAAGTGTCTTCTGTTACAGCCATGGGTCGACCAAAGTCTTGTGAGTGGATTTCGCAGAAGGAAGCTGGGATCTAGTTCAAAACGGGAGCGCCAGTATTTTCTTCACGAAACACTTTGAAACTTGAGACACTGGTAGAATGTGTCATATAAAACATCTTTTTCTCTTAGTCTTCTTAACAAAAAAACGTACATCGCAAGTTATTTCATGTGAAAGTTGTCGTATTTCTGTAATTTCAACCAATGACTGACGTCCATTCAGCCGAATACAGTAAGTGCTGACTACATAAACAAACGATTCTCAAACGATTCTGGCGGTGATAAAATTATTATTTCCTTGTCAAAAAATGGCTGAAGCAAATAAACCTTTCTATTATAGGCACAAGGCCTGGTTTTTTAGGGAATGAGCAAGTCAGTTAGGGAAAACGAACACACGTGTGTTGCTTCTCTGCAAAATGTCAGAAGTAATGGAGATTAAATACGCTTTACACCGCTTAAACTGCCAAAGTAGTAACTGTAAACAGCTGAATACTTGTCAGTGATTTGCTGAAATTATCGAAATAAGACAATTTTTTACATGAAATAACTTCGAATACAAACATTTTTTTCTGTTCTATAACACAAAATAGATAAGTATACGAAGTTTGATAGTCTTTCGGTACCAAAAACGCTACATAAAACATATATGAAAACTGGTGCCCCGTTTTGAACTAGATCCGGAAACTGAATGAAGCCCGTCGCATGTATTTGTGTGAGTTTGTCCCCAACATCTTTTGAAAACACAAGCGGTGTTGCTGTTTTTACGTCCCCGTAGCTTTGCGATTTAGCAATTGAAGTTTGTCACAAACGTAGCTAACCTAAATTTTGCTTATGCCTAAACACTGCTTGGCGCTAACATTTCATTTTATTTTTATATATATATATATATATATATATATATATATATATATATATATATATATATATATATATATATATATATATATATATATATATATATATATATATATATATATATATGCGCGCGAAGATATGACTGGCGCAGGCGTAGCTCTGTGGTAAGAAGCTTGTTTCTCAACCACATGTTTCCAGGTTCGTTCGCATTTCGTGGAAATTTCGGCAATTATCTTTCACAATAGCCACGGGTCGACCAAAAGCTTATGAGTAGATTTCGGTAGACAGAAACTAAAAAAAAGTACCGCCTTGGAAAATAGGAAGAAAATTTATGCAGGAGGAGTGTTACTATCATCAGGCACCATTTGAATGATGTGTATCAATCAGTAATAAACTCATGCCCGCTCCTGCATTATATCCGATACTATTCTTGAATGTGTGTCTTTTTATATGTACGTACGTACGTACGTACGTACGTATGTATGTATGGATCTATGTATGTGTGTACGTATGCACTTATGTATGCATTATCTATCTAGCTCTATTCCTCTCTCTCTTTCTCACAGACATTGTGTGTGTATACACACACACACACACACACACACACACACATATAGCTAATATCTTTCCAGATTAGTTAATTTACAATCACTTGCTTTATAGACAGTCATCTTTGGTGAATGATGACATTTCTTAATACGAGATAGCGCGCTGAAGTAATTGTTTCATTAAAATATCCTTGATGTGTTGCAATTTAAGAGCGATAGGTTTCAATTTTAAAGACACGCCTGTCATAAGAGCAGACGAATGTACTTTGATATTTATAAGTGTTTGCCATGAGACTAGGACCTAAATTATCAATCTGAACGATGTTATGGTAAATGTAAGGCGTCGAACTTGGAGAACCGTTAGCACGCCGGACAAAATGCTTTGCGATATTTCTTCCAGGTGGCTTAGACTTTCAAAATTTCGGGATCGATAAATTTGAACTACTTGAATACTGAGTCGACTAACTCCACAAATTTCAGTCCTTGTGTCGAACGTAGAAAGAAACTGCAGACCTATCAACTCAACAAATTATTAATCAGAAATGCATACTAAATATATTCTACATTTCAATAAACTGTACGATATATGCCAGAATATAAGGAGATAATTAACAAAAGCCATTGAAAATGCAGAAGTGTCGCTATTTAGTGATTTAGCACTAGGGAAGTGGAACCATATTTTAGATTAAAATATTACTGATTTCATTTCATGATGATTCGTGTGATATACAATATAATCTACTTGATATTCGCAATCAAAATTTGTATTAAATTTCTAGGTACTATTTATTTTCCTGGAATTTGTTGATAATCCATTTGTTGCCGACACCTTCAGACTATCTACTGTTTAATCTCTGGACACATTAATAAGTCTCAAACCTCAAAGTTTTCAGGCATGGTGTGAACGTTTCAACTCTTGTTCAACATGCGGTATTATCATTCGTTTCATTTGCATAAACGCTCTGCCTTATTGGCTAGCTGTTTTCTTATTTATCTTTCCCAGTCGAACGTATTCAATCAGGATCTTCTATGTATAATTACTTCTGCATTTAAAGGAAATGGCTGCGTTGTGTGCATCTTGATTTAAAATTATTCTCGTTGAACTCAATGTATATATTTCTGTTTGAAAGTTTCTACTTCTACTGTAATTTTTTTTTTTTTTGGACAGGCATATTCTTGCTCGAATATTATCTAAACGGATTTCTATGTTGCATTCTGGTTTAGTGGTGTTTTTAAAATAATCTTTATAAATTCTATTTTGAGATTACTTAGGAAAACATGGAAGTTCTGGTGATAAACGAATATGTCAGATCTAATAATCTCTGACAAATCTTCCAAAACACACTTCAAGGTTATATTATCTTTCTTCGAAGTGACACGTTTCTGAGTGCTACTTTATCAAGAAAAAACAGTTCAATAGATAGCAATAGCTACAGCCGTTTAAGATTAAAAATAAGTAACAAAAAATCAGCAAATAAAAAATCCACAGCGTTGTGGAAACACAGTAACACTACACGATGTTAGCTTATCTCACGAACAGTGTCATCTCATCTTAAATTCTTTGCCCAGTGATTACTGAGTGTGTTTGGGGGCGCAGACTTGTCCAGCACGCATTCCATCACATCCAGTCACATGCAACTGTCTCCAATTGATTTACGTGGATCCCTACGTGAGACCAACCGAATAGAGAAACAGTGATGCTGGAAATTCATAGTATAGCAGCAGCAAAACAACAAGATTTCAACCAAAAATTGTCTTCTAATATGTATCTGTCGTTAAAATACTTAAAAATTCCTCTCTGAGAGCTATGTTACACGTTCGCCTGTTTCTGGAGTACTCAAATACTATCATCTTTAATAGATATATATATATTGAATGCTTTTGCTCCGATGGGGAGCAAACTGCGCCGAAATACTGCATCTGACAGTCCATTGTCAACGGCGAGAAACTTTCTCCACGACAAAACACAGTGAAGGGCCTGTATATTAGACAAAACCATCTCCAAATATATTTGACCTGATAATGATAATAATAATAATAGTGTGTGTGCGCGTGCGTGCGTGCGTGCGTGCGTGCGTGCGTGCGTGTGTGGGGGGGCGACTTAAATTATAAGTTATAACAACCGTCTAACGGATAAATGTATTCAATGAATTAACTGGTGTATTACCTATATGTGATTATGAATATTAGAATTAATGCTCATAAATGATAGGCAATGCAAAAAATAAACCGAAGTTTATTTATATTTAAGGAAAATAAGAATATGGAGATAGAAATGATAATTGATAAACATCAATTATCATTTATTGATTGTAAAACAGACATTATCTCATCTGACATCTGTTTCTGTTGACGCTATTTAGGGCATAATCTGGCTTAATTACTACAATAACAATTATCATTGTAAATAATTAATTATACCAACATAAGTAGTGGAAATTCATCAGCGGAAAAGTAAAGAAAAAGAAAAGAAAAAGAGAAAGTAAGGATACATCAATTGATGTAACATGCTATCCCTCTGAAAACCTTTCGACTGCCTTGGTCGAAGGGATACTTTGCCAGATAAAATAATGTCTTTTTCTATAATCAATAAACGCTAATTGACGTTTATCAATTATATCTCCATTTTCTTATTTTCCTCATGTATATATATATATATATATATATATATATATATATATATATATATATATATATATATACACACACACACACACACACACACGACAGGGAGGTGAAAAGTTCCTCGTGAAAGGCCAGGATGGATGCCCAAATATCCGGGTTCTTTGAGAGGGCCTAGAAAAACTGAAAGACCGCTGCAATAAGTTTGTGAATCTGAAAGAGAAATATTTTGAATAAATTCCTAATAAACTGATCCTTATGTATTTTCCTTAACCCAAAGCCAGGAATTTTCAGCACCTCTTTGTGAATAAAAATGTGCGAACCATAAATGATATCTCTTTATATACACACATTCACACACACAGCTATGTTCTATTTTTACATTAGCTGTTCATATACGATAAACTCTCTTGCCCTATCATTCTGTGAATTAATTTCTCATCACAAATTTCTTTGACAAATTCACCGAGTTGCATTCGGTTTCCTTACCAACACACGGAGACACTAAAGGTTGCATGCACACAGCATTTTCACAAAAACCATTGAATCATAGAATAAAACGATTTCTCTTTGTTTGCAGCGAGCAGTATATGAACTATAGTGCCAATTCAAGTTTAACAAGTACCTTGCTTAATGATTTTCGGTTTTCTTCTTTTTAATATTTTCATCGTTTCTTTTATTACCATCACATTTTATTTCAATGTATTAAGTCTTGTATTGTAATCTCATTTACCCGTATTTTATTGTCATCAATTCTTTTATCAGTTCAGTTATTACCATCTCATCGTATATCATTTAAATATTTTATCAATAATTTTATTGCCATTCTTTATTTGCTATGTTAAATATGTATGTATATACAGAGAGAGAGTTTTGCGACAGAAACGCTTACACTTTTCCCCTAACCCTCTTTCCCAATACTGGCATTCCTTGGAAGTAGTTTCTGGAAAGGGTAAATTTATTTACGTCCTTTATTTCTTTTCCCTCTCTCAATGATTTATATATGTATATATGTGTGTGTATGTATCTCTATCTCTCTCTCAATATAGAAATATATTTATATATATGTACGTACACATAGGTATACATACGTGTATATACACTTAATATATGTGTGTATGTGCGTTTTATTTGTGTTGGTGTGAGTAAATACGAGCGCGGGTGTGTGCGTTTGATACGAGGACATCCACTGAACAACAAATATAAATTTGAATATTTGCACCATAACACCAGACATTAAATAAAATCATTTGTAATATTTTTGCATATCAATATCCAATAATTTTCTTTGACCTAATTTTATCATCGACATTTTATGAAACATCAATGATAATAGTATTGTATTTTGGAAACTCTAAAATGACTGAATGGATTATAGAGTTTTCTTTGTACTGTTTTTGTTATTTGTGAGTGTATTCTTTTCTTCTTTGTGTATATGTAGTAGGAGTTCTCATATTTAGAAAATCTATGAATAAACAGGAATTAAGCAGAGAGAAATCTATGTTGGAAATATTTCTGTATTCATTGTTAGATCAGATCTTACATGCAGAAACAATAGAATTAAGTATATTAACATTAAGAATAATTAGAAAAATATGGAATTGATGAACTAGGATGGATGTATACAACCTGATATATTTACAGGTATTTATACACCCATAGAAATAAACACACGAAATCACATACAATGACTATTCTCCTTCACATTCTGTCTAAAAGGCATACACTTACAGCACTTTTGTGTGTGTATATGTATATGTATATATATATATATATATATATATATATATATATATATACAGGGTGCGGTGAATGAATTGCCGTATAAATTACACAAGACTGAAAATATCACTGACATCTCATTTTAACAGATATATTTACCGAGACTACATAGAAATATCTTGAAATACTAAAGTAAATAAAATAACCATTGGCTTCAACCATGGCCTCCAGACTAGTTCGGAAGCTCCTGCAACTCTTCTGGGGGTTTCCTTGTCTAAGTTGATGAATGCTGCCATAATCCTTGCCTTCAGTACCTCTTTGCTGTCACAAGGAGTTTTGTTGGTCAGTCACTAAAATGCGCTCCGCACATAATAATCAAATAGGTTGTGCAGTCTGTGGAGTTCGGTGGCCAAATGTTAGGGTCTTCCAGTAGCCACCCTCTTGACCCAGGGCAGCACTGCCTCCTCCAGACACTTGATGTAGGCCTCCGTGTTAACTGGGAGGCCGTGTGGAAAGATGAATAGAGGCATAATGTTGCCATCACTAGTGATCACTCCAAACACCATGATGTTGACTGGATATTTAGTTTTATATCCCTCTCGGCACATGTTTTGAGGAGACGGCAAGGCAACACTTCTGTGTGTTCACCATCTGTTCCAGCGCGAATGCCAAGCAGTATAGCATGTTTCCAAATCTCTGGCAAAGTGAATTGATTCATGGTGCTGTTTTTCTCACGCACGATGACCAACTAACCATACTATACTGTGGAGTCGGCAAAATCAAAAACAAATACTGCACATGCATGCAAAGGAAAATACACAATGGTGCAAATTTAGCCATCGCACCCTGCATATATGTTACAGAAAAGAAAAGTCAAAGACAGGTGACGGAACAACAAGCAAGTGTATATTTATATTAACAGCACAGGGACTATTAATACGAAAAGTCAATAACAACGGGATAGCATTATGAGAGAGTCAGTTCGATTCCCGGACCGGGTTAGAGTGTCGAGCTTACGATCGTGTCGTTGTGAGTTCGATTCCCGGACCGGGCTGCGTGTTGTGTTGCAAGGCACTTTATTTCACGTTGCTTCAGTTCACTCAGCTGTAGAAATGCGTTGCGATGCCACTGGTGCCAACTTTGCCTTTCCCTTAGATAGCATCAGTAGTGTGGAGAGGGGAGGCTGGTATGCATGGGCGACTGATGGTCTTCTATAAACAACCTTGGCAAGACTTGTGCCACGGAGGCTCTTATTGAATAAAACTCGGGGTAAATGCTGCACGATTCGACGTTCTAACAAAACGTCCACTTCATGTTCGATATAAACATTGCCTGATATAGATATATGTTTATGTGTATGTCTGTGTGTCAACGTGCGTGTGTGTGTGTGTGTGTGTATGAAGGCGCTTGTTTAGTGGTCAGATTCTTCGATTGACTACAGAAAGGTCTTCAATTACAATCCCGGCAGCGCGTTGTGACCTTCAGCAAGACCCTCTCTCTCTCTCTCTCACGGTGCTCAAGTGCACTTAGCTCACAAAAGTGAGTTGTACCTGTAATTGAAAGTGTCAGCCTTTGCCAGCCTGTCAGCTGGAATATCACCAAGAACTATGTTACGGGTATCTACTGTACGTCAATTAAGGAAACTTAATTAAACTGTCCTTTAATATCTCGATTAATTTGTACCCCCAAGAGTACATACACTCTCACACAGAGAGATAGATAGATAGATAGATAGATAGATACACACACACATATATATATATAAATATATATATATATATATATATATATATATATATATATATATATATATATATATATGCATATATATATGCATATATATATATATATATATATGATGGCTGCAACATGATTTCGAATACTGCTATCATTTCCTTTTCTTCTAAAACATGTGCAGCAAGGAATTAGCTTTTCGGTTTTGTAAGGGTCTTACACTCATCTCTGTACATGTGTTGCAAAGAAGGGCACATCTTGCAGTCGGTAGTGTAAAATTGTTTTGGTGAACATTCCTATAAAATTTTCATCGTCCATTGATATACATTGTTTTCCATATCTTTTGCACTCTCTTCTGAATTTGCAGATGCCATTTAATTTATAGTTAACAACTTCCCTGTGCGTGCGTGTCTTCCCTGATGATCTCTAAGAATTATGTTGCTTAGATTGACACGCCTACATTCATTAATTATTAAAATATCCCGTGGGCCAAAATACTGATTCTTATTCACATCAAAACCAACATCTCGCTTGAACTTTTCATACACGATACGATTTATATTCATCCAAATACGTATTCATATGAATAGGTCGATTTATAGATTCATGCAAGCAACAACTCTCATTCATACAAACTCATACATTTCAACGCCTCGGAGGAACGTTTTTCTTTGCCTTTTAGTGTAAATTCAAATCCACAGCCATTCTGTGATAGTGAAAAATAAAATATTCTGGCTCGTTTTAATTTCATCTCTACACACACTCACTCTTCTGTCGTAATATATATATATATATATATATATATATATATATATATATATAAACACACACACACACACACGATTCTTCATACATCCATATATGTGGATAAATATACTTCCCAACATCCATATGTATATACATAAACGGGAGTTTGCGCATTACCATAGAAGTGCATAATTTTATGATTAATATTATTACTTTAGTATCTTTCAATGCAGTTTTCATTTCTTGCCGAGTGTCTTCCTGACACCTTGGCCAGAGAAACGTACTGTATACATTGGTAGCCCATTAAAACAAGCACGCCAGATTGTTCATTTACAGAGTCATGTGATAGAGAAAAGGGGAAGACAGAGAGCAAAAAAGGGGAAAAATAGAAAAGTAAACAAATAAAATGACGGGGTAAAAGGAAATATCATTATTATTATTTTCATAATAATCATTATTAACATTATTATTATTATTATTATTATTATTATTATTATTATTATTATTATTATTATTATTAACATTATGTATCCATGTGATTGAACAGCTATTTTGAGCCCAATTTCCTCTTTATATAGCATTCGTTCATATGTATTTACACACTTTAGATGCTTCTGTAACGATTCCAAATATTTAACTAAGAAAGATTACGTATTTTTTTAAACATATGTTCATACACTTTCGTTTTTATCTTCTGCACATTTTCTCGTTTCGTTATCTCGAAAGTTCAGCTCATACAGCATATTTAAAATTTTCTTCTACACTTTTTATTCGTAAATATTTTTTACGTGTTGATATGTGTAGCTATATATATCTTTATGCTTGTAAGTGCAAACATATCTGCGTATGTATTTATACATACCGTAGTTTTAGAATAGGTTTGTATTAGTATTTATTAGGATGCTTCATCCATGTGTAATCCAAAATTCTAGCGAAGAATGTATATCGGCCAAAATAAACTAACATAAAAATGTCTCATATAAATGTAAATATTTCATTTTTCATTCTGTTTATCGAAATTTCAGGTATTCAATCTCTGACTGAAATTCCACCCTTTCTCCCACTCACTCTCTCCCCTACTTCCTTGCAGGAATAATCGCTCTTTTACTAGAATCTATATATTTTGCATTTGCAGCGAAAGGAGTATAGAAATTTTTGGTTGATTTTTAAAATTCTTTTTCGCAACAAAATATTCAGCTTGCTTTGCACTTTTAAGTTCGTGAACACAAGCACCCACAAGGTTTAACATATAAAAATCCATATATATATATATATATATATATACATACATACATATATACATACATATATATATATATACACATATACATACATATATATATACACACATACATATATATATACACATATACATACATATATACATACACATATACATACATATATACATACACATATACATACATATATATATACATACACATATATATACATACACATATACATACACATATACATACACATATACATACATATATACATACACATATACATACATATATATATATACATACACATATACATACATATATATATACATACACATATACATACATATATATATATACATACACATATACATACATATATATATATATACACATATACATACATATATATATATATACACATATACATACATATATATATACACATATACATACGTATATATATATACACATATATACACATATATACACATATATATATACACATATATACACATATATATACACATATATACACATATATATACACATATATACACATATATATACACATATATACACATATATATACACATATATATACACATATACACATACATATATACACACATATATACATACATATATATACACATATACACATACACACACACATATATATACATACATATATATATACATATACACACATATATACATGCATTCATACATACATACACACACATATATACATGCATTCATACATACATACATATAATGTATATTTGTCCAAAATCAGTTGTTTTCTCACTGATGTTTGGCAACACCTATCTGCACACCTGCTGTTTATAGAAACCGGATCAGCGAAGAAGCCAATATATAACGGTCGTTAATGGGCAACATTTTCACCGTCACAAATTATTCGGCAAGTATTGAAAAAAATGAGGACATTCACTGCAGAATACCTGTCGAATGGCTTGTTACTGCATGGATTGCTACAGTGGGAATCGCACACACCACATACAAACACACACATTCACACCACATAAATACACACACTCACATATCGGTTACGACGAGGGGGGTACCAGTTGTTCCGATCAACAGAACAACACGCTCTTGAAATTAATGTCTAGGTAACTGAGTACTCCACAGACGCCTACTTTTGACGTAGCTCTTAGTGAGATTCAGCGTGTCACAGAATGTGACAAGGTTTGTCTTTTATATTACAGGTACAACTCATTTAGACTAGAGCAACATGAAATAAAGTGTCTTGCTGAAGGTCAGAATGTTCCGTCGTAATCTAATCCATGACCTCACGATCGCAAACCGATTACACTAACCACTAAGCCTGCTTCCTGCACTATATATATCTCTGTGTATGTATTTACGCATGTATGTGTCTATGTATGTATGAATGAATAAATGAATGAATGAATGCATGTATGAATGTAAGCATGTATAGACGTACATATGTATGTACTCATGTAGATATAAAAAAAGATATCTGTACGTGTGTAGATATGTATGTATGTATATTTGCATGTATATAGTTATTCCGTTTTTGCAGAAATACTTCAGCGTGGTACTGTGCCCACGACTTATTCTGTTTTTCATGTATCAATCCATCCTGATTTGCTCAAATCGTTTGATGTTAGGCAGCGTAGGATAAACTCTTTTGTTGAATTCAGATAACGCCATTTCCAGACCAAATCCCACGGATGACGGGCTTTATGGGTGATATAATCACAGAATCCTACAAGGAAAGAATGTAATAAGTTATGTTAGTTATGGCTGTATGAGAAAATTTATCTGCACCCACCTTGGCTTTTCATTCTCTCGGTTTTCATAAGATATGATTTTAGGTAGGCGTAAGTAGGGGACCATTGCAAAAACATTTACACCTATTCATTTTAGGACCTGTGCCTAAATTTAGATTACGTGAGCAGTGGAATTGGAGGATCATTAGAACTCTCGGAGAAATTGTTTTGTGCTCTTTGTACCGGTTCCTTATGTTCTAACCCAAATTTCGAATCATACTGAGTTGAACTTTAACTTTCACCCTTTTTTTGATCGATGGAATTCAGTAGCAGGTACACTGGGATCAATATTGTGGAGTGTGACTCGCACCTCAATGCCGCAAGTCATTTTGCTGTAATTATAGTTTATTTTCGCGATGCTTGTGTTGCTGATACTGTTTCTTTTTTTTCTTTTGAAATTGTATGTTTAATGCTCCTTATTCTTGTATATTGAAATTGTATATTTAATGCTCATTCTTATGTTCCCCAACTACTTCTGCTCGTGATCAGAGATGCACATATCGTCAGCCACTAAAGGACATGCTCAACTGGTTATGGTCGAACAACTGACAAACAAATCTGTGGTATTAAGCAGATTATTTGCTGTCACCCATCTTTTATACAAAGACAAACGTACATAACACTTCCAATCAGTTCAGATCAGAAACCAGGTGAGCCAGTGCCTATCATTTTTATTATCATCATCATTATTATCATTATCATTATTATTACTATTATTATTATTGTCATTATCATTATTATTATCATCATCAATATTATTATTATTATTATTATTATTATTCAGTAGTAGTAGTAAGCGGTGACGTGGCAGAAACGTTTGTACGTCGGGCAAAGCTTTTCGCGGCTTTTCCACCGTCTTTAGGTTCCGAGTCCAAAAATCCGCCGTAATCGACTTTACCTTTATCCTTTTGGGGTCCATCAAATAAGTACCAGTTGAGGACTGGAAAAGATGTAATTGACAGACCCCATTCCTCCAAAATCGCTGGCCTTCCGCCAAAATTTGAAATTACTACTACTACTTCGGCTACTACTACTGCTAATATTGTTAGAAGCAGTAACATTCTTTTTATTACTATTGTAAATATTGTTATTCTCTTGATAGAATATGATGCCATGAGAGAGAGACAAAGAGATAGAGAGAGATTCAGGGAGAGGAGGAGGAAAATATGAGAAATCGAAGTCGAGAGAATAAAGTAGGAAAGAGAATCAAAGAGAGAGAGAGAGAGGGTGAGAGTGGAGAGGGTGAGAGTGGAGAGGGTGAGAGTGGAGAGGGTGAGAGTGGAGAGGGTGAGAGTGGAGAGGGTGAGAGTGGAGAGGGTGAGAGTGGAGAGGGTGAGAGTGGAGAGGGTGAGAGTGGAGAGGGTGAGAGTGGAGAGGGTGAGAGTGGAGAGGGTGAGAGTGGAGAGGGTGAGAGAGAGTGGTAGAAGGTAAAACCTTCATCCATCTATCTACACAAACACAATCATTCGCTCTCATCTATAGATGCCTGTGAGACATCAATGAGCCAACAACTATAGTTTATGGCGACACAAGCCATTAAGCATCCCCTTTAAACCAAACACACTGTTGATAATCCATTCTGACAATGCTATTGTTCTACGTAATCTTCAAATATTAATTGCATATATTAATTAGAAGACATCTATGGCATGCGCCATGATGTATGTCCGTGGCGTAATAAGAGTGAATAGTGAGCTAATTTAGAAGGACAAACACAACCGTTTATGTATGAAGGCGAATAAACATATACGCTTATATTCATAATTTCGTATACAATATGGTTACACATACGGACGCAAACAGCCACTATGGCAAGCATAGAGACTAAGGTGTACAGGGGTTCGTAAAAATATTGACGCATACACCAGTCCACACTTAATCATGCACATCAGCGAAACGATGGTCATATATATATATATATAGAGAGAGAGAGAGAGAAAGAGAGTGAGAGAGAAAAAAAGAGAGTGACAGAGAAAGGAGTGACAGAGAGAGAGAGAGTAGAAAACAGAGACTCTTTGGCTCTCATATACATCCACACTTGCATATAGGCTCACACAACTCTACAGCACTAATGTTCATTTACAAACAAGCACGGATGCACAACAACGTTTACATAACCTACACAAACACACACGATGGCCACATTGAGACACATCTGCACACCTTAACGCATACACATACATTCGCACGTATAATCTTACACACAGAAAAACATGCAATATAGGCGTGCAAGTACGTCTTTCATAGTATATATGATGACAGGCCTATTCAAATGTATTAAGACGCACGTATAAAGAATAATACATAAGTTCAACATGAAAAACATTTGAACTGCTATAATATATATATATATATATATATATATATATATATATACATATATATATATATATATATATATCATGTCATCCCGTAAGTTCTCTGATTTTACCGTTTTTAAAATTGAATGAAATTTTAATTGTATTTTAGAATGTCTAATGGAATTAATTATTTTTATGAATTTGTGTACATTTAAACTAATTAAATATTTTACAGAATAACAGAATTAAAATGTATTTGATTAAAACCCTTTCTTACATGGAAGTGCATTTAAGGCACATAATGCTTTATGAGTACAAAAAAGGAAACTCTGCAGTCGAATTGACTCGAAACATACTTTCAGTTTATGGATAAGAATGCTTGAATGGAAGAACTTGCAGCAGACGGTTTGCAAAATACGGAAGTGGAGATTTCAGCCTTGAAGTTGAAGATCGAATAGGACGTCGAGTTGAGTTTGATGATAAACTCCTTGAGGCATTACTTGCAGAAAATCCTGCATTATCAGTTGAAGAATTGGCAATAAAGCTTAGTTAAAACCATACAGCTGTTCATCCTCAGCTTTAACAACTTGGAAAGGTTCCTAAACTTGGAAAATGGGTGCCTCATGAACTGTCCGAAAGCAACCGCAAATCTCAAATTGATATCTGCTATTCTCTCCATCCTCACGAACGCATTTCACTCTTTTTGGATAGGCTTGTGACTGGTGACGAAAAATGGATCTTGTATCGAAAAACGGTGGCTTGGTAAAAGGGAAAAAAGCTCAACCACAACCGAGAAGGGAACTTCATGGGGAAAAGGTTGTTCTCTCTATCTGGTGGGATTGCAAAGTGAATATATTCACTTTGAATTGTTACCACCTAATGCAACAATCAATGCTCAGGCCTACTGTCAGCAATTAGAGCGTTTGAACCGAGCTTTAAAGAAAAAAGACCCGCATGAGTGAAGCAAAATGGAGTGATTTTTCTTCAGGGCAATGTGCAACCCGACACTGCAAAGATCACATCACAGAAAATGGCGACATGGTTGCGATAACAATTCTTAAATGAATCAGTCGTCTGCACAAAGTAAACATACGGCCCTCCCCTTGTGTGCACGGTATATTTATATACAAATTTTGTAATCAAATCTGTTAACTGTTATTTTTAATACTCTTCCCGCTGTATGACGTGCTCGTTTCTTTTTTTTTACATCTGTGATTTTATTCTTGATTTTTTATATAAATGAAAATATATTCTTCGTTTCGCTGCTTTTCTTTCTAGACATTGCAGAATTCTTATTTTAACGAGTTGTATCTATTTATCAGCCGATGAGACAAATCTGCAGCACCGGACACTCCTGAACCAGTTATTAAGTTTCCCACCCGTAGGGGATTAATGCTAGATGTATCGAAACAATTCCTGTGATTAATAAAATTCCTCGTATATTCCATCTTCCGTCTTTCATTTACCAGATACTTAACGAACAATGTGAAAATGACTGTACTTTACTAGTAAGTTACCAGGTGTAAACCATTCCTTTTATTAATTAATATATGTTTGTGTGCGAGTGTATGCGTGTGCAGGTGCGTGTGTGTGTGTCTGCGCAAGCGTGTGTGAATAAATATTTATGACCGGATCCGTAGATAAGGTCTTACATACTCCATGACTTTTTTCTTTCAACCATACGTACATCTGCAACTAATTAGTTATATATTAGTAGATAATCAACTAGATGCGAATGAAAAGCTGGATTTCATACGCAAATCAAATAAATACTTCCATACATACTTGCATGCACGCGCACGCACACACGCACGCACGCACGCACGCACACACGCACACGCACACGCACACACACACACACATCATATATGCATGCAGTGTCTTTGTCAGGGACATGGTGTATGTATATGTATAAATCTACCTACCTATCTATCTGTCTGTCTCTCTTTCTCTCCATATATATATATATACATAAATATATATATATGTATACCTAAGTATATACATACACACACATCTAGTACATATATATACTCGCGAGTGATTTCATACGTGTAGGATTCCATGCACTTGTGTGTCGAAAACTTACGCAATCCCTCACAGTGACGCATATACAAACAGAACCTGTCTCCCACGCTTTTATTCTCGTTTTATCTACTTTGTTCCAGGCGCCCTGATTTTATCAGTCATACTATTTCACACATATTTAAAACTCTAGCGTGTTCAGATTACCAAAACTATAATACACGTTCACGTGCTAACTCATAACTTTTTAATTCTATGAAAAGACTCTTCTCGGAATTTGATGATGAGCTTTGTAGTTGCTTGATCCTATGCAGACCTCACACATTGAATTACGTTTTAATTAGCTGTGTATATTGTGGACGCCTTAAATTCTGCCTTCATTACCTTCCTTACAATCTGCTCCTCATCCATCCTCTCCATGTGGCCAAACCCCCTCAGCATTCGTCTATCCATTTTGGTTGTTAGTTTTTCTCTAATTCCTGCTCGCCTCTTCGCTATGTATATGTATATATATATATATATATATATATATATATATATATATATATTCTTTACTTCTTTCTTTTACATGTTACAGTCATGACTGCAGCCATGCTGGAGTACCACCTATAGTCGAACAAATTGATCGATCCCAGGACATTCATTCTCAGCTCAGTACTTTTTCTATCGGTCCCTTTTGCCGAACCGTTAAGTTACGGGGATGTAAACCAACCAACATCGGTTGTCAAGCGATGGTGGTGGCGGATAGAGACACACAAATACCTATATGTATATATTTGTGTGTCTGTATCCGCCATACATATATGTATATATACGACGGGATTCTTTTAGTTTCCGTCTACCAAATCCACTCACATGTCTTTGGTCGGGCCGAGGATATAAGAGACACTTGTCGAAGGTGATACATAGTGGGACTGCACCCGGAACCATGCGACTGGGAAGCAATCTTCTTACGACACAGTCGCTCCTATATATATATATATATATATATATATATATATATATATATATATATATATATATATAGTTTGGTATACACCTACTTCAACGAAAAATTTCCAGACATGTTCTTGACTACTAGAGAGAAGATGAATTGTTTTTACTTTACATTTTTAGAGATTCTTACTGATATTTGATAAGATCAGATACATCGAATCCGTTAATAACTTCTTCGTATAATTCGCTAATCATTTTTTAATTAGATTCCCTCTTAAATTAAAATGTCTTAGACTTACTTCTGTGCTATTTCTAAGTCCATCTTTTACATATAAAGATTTGTTTTGTATAAATCTATAATCTCTTTTCAACGATATATATATATATATATATATATATATATATATATATATATACACACACATTACTGCATATTCATGCATACACACACATGACCAAATGTTTATGAATGTTTTTGCTATGCGTTATGTATAAAAAAAGAAAACTACGTTGAAACTTACTTTTTATGAAATATTTTTATCACTATTAATTTTTCCTGATTTCTTCATTAGCCTTGAACGTTTAGTTCCAACCAATATTGTTTCTAATTCCATTAGTTCCTTATTATCCCAATATATTCCCCAACTTCTTCGTCAGAATGTATTGAGGATAAAAATTCTGTGGTGATCGCACAAAGGATCACGAAAATTGCTTATTTGATGTCACAACAGGCTTATTCAAAAACTCTTGTTTGCGGTGTGCATTTTTGTTCTTTTTTTTTCTTCTTTTATCCAATAAGCTTTTATCGGTGAAAATAGGGAACAAGTTTTCTTTAAAACATTTTATATTAAATCAGGATATATGGTAGAATTTAACACGGAAATACTGCATTATGAAGAAAGGATACGGCATTGCTTAACAGAATTGTGGAGAAAGATTGAACGTCAAAAATACAATTTCTATTATCATTTTAAGACATAACGTTGATAACAGGAAATATCAAAGAAATATGAAAATTCTGCAAGAAATAGATTAAATTGCGGCATTGTCAGGCCTTTACGGCTGTGTTTGAAAGAAATCGAGTTCCCTTCCTGAGAAAAAAAAACAAAAAAAATAACAGCACGCTCACACAAATATATACACACATACGTATACACACACATATATATATACGCATGTATGTATATATGTGTGTGTGTGTGTGTGTGTGTGTGTGTGTGTGTTTGTGCGCATATATATAGAGAGAGAGAGAGTAAGAGAGGGAGAAAGGGGGAGAGAGAGAGAAAGAGAGAGAGAGAGAGAGAAAGAGAAAGAGAAAGAGACAGAGAGAGAGAAAGAGTGATAGAGAGTGATATATGTACATAAACATGCAGTACATTATGTGTGTGTGTGGTTGTTTGCGTGCATATGGCTGTGGTTTTTGTGTATGTGTGCATTTAGGAACAGAAGTTGACAAGAACGCCTATATCTAAAGCGTAAATCAAAAGATATATTTAACTCTTAATACCTCGAGTTTTAAATTCTTCGAAAGAAAAAAGGGGGCAGAAATTTACTTGCTGAGCACGAATCGGGTATAAACTGCTATCTGAAAACCTGTACTGCTATTACAGCGAAGAATCGCTTTGTACGTCAAACATCCAATTTTGAGGCTTTAAGCGTGGAACAGAGGAAGCAAATTCTCTAAGGTTCGAATCCTAAATATTGGAGGCTTCGAATATATTCTTTTATTCTTTTACTTGCTGCAGTCATTTGACTGCGGCTATGTTGGAGCCCCGCCTTTAGTCGAACAAATCGATCCCCAGGTCTTATTCTTTGTAATCTTAGTACTTATTCTATCGGTCGCTTTTACCGAACCGCTAATTTACAGGTACTTAAACACACTATCATCTGCTCTCAAGTGATGGTGGGTGGGGACAAACTCACATACACACACACATATACATAACGGTCTTCTTTCAGATTCCATCTGTCATTTCTTCGGCCCCATAAAAGAGGTTTTGAGAGGCAAGCATTATTCCAGTGACGAGGAAGTGAACACTGTAGTAAAGAAGTGGCCCAAAGAACAGTCAAAAGAATTTTGCGGAGCAGGGATACATGTTCTCATTCGAAGGTGGAACATTGCTATTGATAGAAACAGTGACTATGTTGAAGGGTAGGGATGTGATCCACAGAGGACCAGCTTCATTTTGATGTATGATACATGTTCCTGTGTTGGTAATTATACCGGTCCTAAACAAAAATAGCATTACTTTTTGACTCACCCTCGTATATTTATATGTATACTTGCCTTAACAAGATGTATGTTACAAGACCATTCTGGTCTACCTATTAAACTTGCGTCATGGAGCAAATTGGATGAGTTGGCTCATAAATATAAGTTTAAGTGCTAATCTAATTTAAAAAAAAAAGATGTGTAATTTGTAGAGGCCTCATGATTATATTAGAACAGTAATATAGGTAATAGGTGCGTTATTTAATATCATTACCATGCAATTTCATTGTAATGCTTTGCATGAAACGTAAAATTGATAGAATCTAGAGAAATTTTTGACGTAAATCTGAACGGATATGCATGAAAAATGACAGCATTATTAACAAGATATATATATAGGATATGATGAAGTTGTAAGATTCAAGCGCAAAAAAAGAATAAATAAATAAAATGCATTGAAATAATTGAAGTACAGGTTTGAAAAAGCAGAAGTGTTCTATTGGAAATGAAATAGGGAAACAAATCGACATCGATAATTTACTTCTTTACAAAATAAATTTCTGTGTTATGAGAAAAATATTTTTAAGCGATGTAACAAATAACATAGCTGAGATAAATATGCCAGTTCTAGTATGTGACGGCTGTAGATGTGTGTGTGTGTATGTATATGTATGTATATAAGTATATACGTAATGGTATATGTGTATATCTATATATTTAAGCATGACAATGTATACTCACTTGTAGACATATCTATGGATGCATTTATGTACATATATATATATGCATAAACATACAAAATACACATATTTGCATATTTGGATATATATTTATAAGTATTAAACAATTTTATGTACATACATATATACATTCATCTATCTCCAGCTCTTTCTCCCTCGCTTTCTCTATGTATATATACACACATGCGTACACACACACACGTGTGTGTGTACACAAAGATAAATACATGCACAGATAAATAGAGAGGGACACAGATAGACAGAACATATAAATAGATAACTAAGCACTTATACGTGTGTTTACGTATGGACAAATATACATACAAAAATAATTATGAAACGTATTATACGTCTAATAAAATTGAAACATTTTAACTGGTAATCACCCACAACGAATAATCAGAAGATGGCGATGAACGAATAAATAAATTATTGAATGAAAAATGTTATAAGGAGAATTATTATATGGTACTCGCATAAAATGTACAATACAAAGATAAACATATAGGCAAAACTGACAAATATACACATTCATACACACACACACATTCATACACACACACACACACACATTCATACACACACACACACACATTCATACACACACACATCCATACACATACACACACATTCATACACACACGCGCACATTCATACACACACACACACACACACACACATACACACACACACATTCATACATACACACACACACATTCATACACACACACACACATTCATACACACACACACACACATTCATACACACACACACACACACACACATTCATACACACACACACATTCATACACACACACACATATATATATATATATATATATATATATATATTCTATGCTTCATATATTCAGAGACAGGCCGTTCCAGTATTACGTGTATTTTCGGTGGAGAATGCTGGAGGATTAAATTCTATTCTAGTTTTGCAGTTCTGCAAAGTTTGAATATGTATATTTTTTTACAACAATTAAAATGATATTAAAATATCTCAATGGCGTTATTGTTTAGTCTTCAGGAAGAGATACTTGTTGCGAGAAATAGCGAGCAGGTGTGTTAGGAAGGAGAGCGAGAGAGGGTGAACGGAGAGAGAGAGCGAGAGCGATAGAGAGTGGATGGAGAGAGAGTGGATGGAGAGAGAGAGAATGGATGGAGAGAGATGGGGAAGCAATGGATATTTAGTCAGTATCTGAGTGGGATAGAATGCAATAATCAGACATGGTATGAAATTATATAAATGTGCATTGTTCTGAATTATTTTTGTTGTTAAAGGCTTGGAGCGGTTGAAGAATATTTCTCAAGGTGATAAAAGCAATTAGGTGCCATTCACATCTATTCCACCTTAAGCTAAACGTCTAAATCTCTCATTCGCTCGCTCACTCACTCGCTCGCTCGCTCTTTCTCTGTCTGTATGTGACACAACATTGTGTCATAAATTTTATCATTACATGTCATCATTTTGCGTTTTACTAATTGCTGCAGTCGATATGGTTTCTTCCCTCTCGACTTCACATTTACTGATAACTACGACCTATGAATATTTTTGTATGAGCAGCCATGTTATTTTACACATGTCCGAAACGCTCTTTCAACTGCTTGAAATTCGGTTGCCGCAAACTGTCTGAAAGCCAACCAAGGCTACCATTAATATTTTCATGACGGCTTGTGCCTTTAATGATTCAGCGGCGAAAATTCGGTGGTAAATTTTCAGAAAAGAGCTCCTTATCTAACATAACATCTTTTCAACTTAACACGAATTCTGTAATGTCTAATAAAGCGACGCTTGACTGCTGTTGATTTGCAGTTTTTTTTTTTTTTTTTTTTTTTTTTGCGGGGGCGGGGTATCATTGGTCTTAGATGGGAAGACAAATTGATCAACAATAGATTATTTAACTTTATTCTCAACATTTTCCTTCTGAAAGCTCTCGATTTTAATTTATCTGGTTAATTCTGTATGAGTAGACGCAAACCTACTGAAACGATTTCCCAGGGGCTCCTTCCGGGATACTTAAAACATTATTATTACGTCGCACTCTGTTCTCTTTCTCTACTCCGTTGTATATATTTGAATAGAAATAAATATATTACACTTTAAAGTTTAAAAAAATCTTCTAATCTTTTGGTCAAACCTCTATATAAATATCTGTATGTGTGTGTGTGTGTGTGTGTGTGTGTGTGTGTGTGTGTGTGTGTGTGTGTGTGTGTTTTTGTGTGTGTATAAAAATATATGGTTAATATTGACATTATTAACTGGAAGCGAAATCGAAAAAAGAATAGTGCAACGGGTGTAAAAAAAAAAGATGTAGGAAACGAATATGAAAACAAAAATGCCCGGAAGGCAACGGGGTCGGGAGGCCTTCCAAAAATTCACAGGATCCGAGGCTTTTCCCTCATAACTTTTAGGAAAAGTTTCAAACGGTATAAATTACGATTATAAAGAAATTTGTGGGGAAAATGTTTTTGGAGGTATTGGAGAGAGGGCTTCGGAAAACTTACAAGATCCGAGTTTTCCCTCGTAACTTTGAGGAAAATATAGTTCATTTGAAATCACAAATTAGGCTTTTCGTCAGGAACATGGATGCTAAACATCCCTTTGAAGGGTACAAGTCCTTACTTCTACTATATTTATATACATATACATGTGTGTGTTGTCCTCAAACCAGTGCTTGTAAATCGGTGTTGGTAAGTGTACGCCCCTGTAAGGTAGTGATTCAGCGAAGAAGACCTTCAGGATAAGTAATAGACTAAGTAGAAAAAAAAAGAACTATAAATACTGAACTCGATTTTTTTACCATGAATGCCTTCATTTAAATGACAACGATGAACGATATATTTATGAAAACATATACACAGATATATCAGCCACTACATCGTGGGTGCATTAACCCCATTTTGCTGGTAAACGCCATCAAGACGTCTGTACCACAGCAGCAACGGCACGGGCACCTTCTCCCCGCTTTTTATTGTACAGCAACGACAAATCGGCTATGCCATTCCTTGACATCCAGTTGACATTTTATTTTCCATTGCTTCTAGTCTGATGAGCGCGGTATCAGATAACCAACTTTTTAGCTGATTTCCCCGTGCTAAACTGACTGGGAAAATAAGCAGAAATAGATATATAATATTTTATAGCTTAAAATTAATATACACAGATATATTTATATCTGGGTATGTCTCTGTAAACACACAAAGACACACACGTGTGTGGATATGTGTATATCTGTGCGTGTAATTATATATATATATATATATATATATATATATATATACATATGGATTCATCTTGTCTTGTACTCAGAAAAGTTCCTTAATGTATCATTCAATGAATAAATAAATACAATATATATAGATCGATACAAGAGGAAAATATAATATAAAGCTAAAAATACCAACTGCAGTAAACTATATTTCTCTTGTTATTTATAATTTATATACATATGTGTGTGTGTGTGTGTGTGTATACCTATATTTGTGCGCGCATTTAAATAACTATATAATGACAGATGCGTCGAAAGTGAAAACGACAGACACAGAAATGCAGAGAAACTGAAAAAAATAAGCAGTAAATTTATAAAATAACTAGATCCTTCACAGACAGAAAAAAATTCATGTCTTTGTAATATTTTATTTCAGTTAACAATTGCCAAGATGCAATTAATACTAATATTTTGGCGCCCATTCGTCGGGTATGCTCTATCGTTCGAATTTTGTTGTTCGGAGTCTCTAATTTCGATTAAAATTGGCAACTGAGTATATAATATTAAGCGTGTTACTGATCTAGTTTTTTCCTTCAATTGAAATAATAGTATATTAAGTCTATTGAGGCGAATGTTTTATAAGATTATACACACATGTAAACATATACACAGTGTGTGTGTGTATGTATGTGTATATATATATATATATATATATATATGAATATGTGGGCACAGGACGTCATGAAACGTGTACAACAAAACAATACGTAGCATGAGTACATGGAACATGAACTATTCTTTCGAACAACAAAGGACACAAATGGAAAACAAAACAAACAACATAAAGAACGAGTCTTCATCATTGTTGGCTGTTCTTCTAGTCTCGTATTTCAAGAATTTAACAATATACGCTTTCGATAAAATAGTTGCTCCCGCAAAACAAATAAATTAAAATTTGGGATTATATACATGTGTGTGTGTGTATATATTATTTATATCTAAATATATATCATGTATATATGTTGTATATATATTATTTATATCTAAATATATATCATGTATATATATATCATATCATATATATATATATATTTATATACACATTTATATAAAGAAGCTTTGGTTATAGAACAAACATTAAAGTTGGGTCAACGACTTTACATAAAACACCACCCCTTAAACGTTTTATCATATATATAAAAAAAAACACGAAGGTGTACAAACACATAAAAAAATAACACATATACATAAAATCACAGAATGTAAAAATATATTCTAATAAAATACAAATAGAACGTCTTATCAAAAGTTAAATATATACGACTAAAAGTTTGAAAACTATCTAAAGGCTTAATGGATAAATACAAAATAAATAAAGATAAAAATGAATAAATAAAAATGTCCACAGACTAAAAAGATTTTCTCAGATGATTGAAATATATATTTTTTTAATTATATAATATTTGAAAAAGTATTTTACTTGCCTCACACAGGTACGTCCAAAGTCTATAAGTAAGCAGACTCTCACAGGTTAAATTCAACATTCACATATAATCCTTACGAAATTTTTTAATGAAAATATTATACTCTGACTGAAACGCTTATATAATTTCAGAAGATCCCATCAGCGGACCAATTCAAATCTTGTTTAGAAAAAAAAAGATTATAGTTAATCACTCAGGTGAGTGTAGTTAACAGAAATTTAGCCTCGCCGGTTTCAAATTCCCGTTACGCTAAACAATTTTATTACATTTATTTTCATTTCTATATACTTTCAAGGTGAACGAAAACCTATGGTTGCAGAAAGGAATCACCTCAGTAAATATATTTAAAGATGTTGGCTCCCAAAACTTAAGGATTGCAAAGGATTCCTTTGCACACAACTTACACTTATTTATATTTACTCTGAAGTAAGGGACTCTAGAAATAACTTACCATTCCAGAGAATAACTCTTATTATTCTTCTTTAGATCGTGTAAATAAGATGCTAGTGTGGTAGAGCTGCAGTATTTTTCGTTTGGGAACGAGCTCATGAGGACCCTATATCGAGCCTAGTAGATGAGTTCATGAACTTTGGTTCTTTTCTCTAAATTATATATTTATATTATATACTGTGAAACTTAATTTAATCTTAATTTTTGATAAATTAAATTTAACTGAGTTTTTACCTATAAATTTGGATTCTTATCCCTAATATTATTATATATATATATATATATATATATATATATATATATATATATATATATATATACGTATAATTTTATCGTAAATATTTTTAAAGTTGTTTCCCAGGCACTCAAATATGAGCCCCCTACATGTTGCAGCAGAAACATCTGTAAGCTACTGAAGTTCATAAAATAACTGTTTATCCCTTTTTCATCTCATTCTTCTATACACATACTCACACATGCATACACACTCACAGAGAGAGAGAGAGAGAGACATACACACACACAAATATTTAATACCACAACTAGCAACTAAGTAATGACTAGCGTGATGACGAGAAAAAAGAATGAAAATAATAGGTGGACATGATAAGATGAGACATATACGGAAGATGAAGAGGATGTTTTGGATTATGTGAGTGGCGTAGATACATGTAAAGAGAAAGGAGAATGAGAAAAAAGAAACAATATATAAAAATAATAAAGACTGTGGAGGAGGAGGAGAAGAAGTAGCTTTTGATCAAACAGCGATTATAAGAACTAAAAGAGGAATAAGTAGAAAAGCTTATGGAACTGAAGATATTAAAGAATTTGGAGAATTATTCGAGTGGTCGAAAAAGTATTAGAATTGGGAAATGAAAAAAGAAATTGTAGGAAGTAGAAGATGATGAAAGAGAAGGAGGAGGATGGTTAAGAAGGAGGGTGATGGAGAGGAGCAGTTGGAGGAGAAGACAAAGAAGAAAATGAAAGAAAAAAATGAAACAGAAAATGATGAAAAAGAAAATAAGGTGGTGGGTTAAGTATGATAGTGATGGAAAGGAGTTGGAGAAGTAGAAAAAGAAGAAGAAATGAAGAAGAAGAAAAGAAGAAGATAAAAGATGAATAAATTTAGACTATAAAATCTAAGATGGATATGATAATCTATATTGTTAACGATTATGTGAAAATGATCCAAACACTGGAACAGAACCACCAAGATAAAACAACAAAACAATTCATGGACAACTAGAACTATTGTATGTATACACACATACAATACATATATTCATAACTTAAACCATATATTCGGTAAAATCCAAGTTTTGTCTATTTGCATTTTTATTTTTGTTTATTCTCTTTGTAACAATTACCAAATGCAATTTCCCTTTGGAGTGTTAGTAAAATAATTGACTGCCAAAGGGAAGACCGAATGCATCAAATGACCTCTTAAGATGTACAAGAAGCTAAACGGAATAGTGTTAGAAGAAACTATCCAAACTGCAAAACACTTTAGTCTTTTGTAGTTCAATGCACACTTTGCTGTAAATTTAAAATGAAAATGCAGTCAAAACGTAAACTGTAATAGTCAGGCGTAGCTCTCATTGCATATTTCTCCTCCAATGTACTGGATTGGCCAAAAGTCACCAGACAGTAAGTAAAAATTTCTTAAGTACTATCTGTAATTATTTATTGACTCGAATGGAGAAATGTGTCGCTGGAGAAGGACGTTAGTTTGAAAAATTTTCATGATGTTTCATATTTAGATGCTTTTATAAAATTCATTCAGTTGTTAAACATTTATAAATTTTGGAATTAAATAATTTGGATTTACTGTCAGGTGACTTTTGGCCAGCCCTGTATAAGACACAGACAGTGCGAAGCCAAATAATATGAGCTTGATGATATATATTAGGAAGCCTAGTTGTGTATTTATGGAAGTTAAATATAGCCTAAGAAGTTAAATATAGCTCCAGGTTAGGCTCAGCAAGGGACACGAAGAAATGATGTAATGACGAGCAAAATCGATTGTGTAATTCTGCGTGTGGTAATTTCTTCGCATTATTAACCGTCTGCAGGCACGTGTGTGTATATATATATATATATATATATATATATATATATATATATATATATATATATATATATATATATATATATATATGTGTGTGTGTGTACACTCTGTACGTGTATGTGTGTACGCGTGTCCGTGAGTGTGTATGTGAGCGCGCATGTGTGTGAATGTGTGTGTATGTATGTGATTGGCTTCTTAAAGCTTGGCGAAGTGGTAGAATCGTTTGCAGGAGGGGCAATTTGCTTCGTCATATTACGCTCATCTTAACGTCTTGAGTTCAAATACCATCGAGGTCGCTTCACACGTTTTGAATCTGAATAACATACATACCGAGATAAAAGTTAGTGTATGTAGATACGTGGCTATCTATCACATTGTCAGTCCCTGTATGTCTATACCTCTCCCTCATTATATCCCTGTCTTTCTGAAATTCAAAATCCCGATGATTTGCATCACACTTGAAATTCGGAGTATCAACGAATTTTAAGCATATATATATATATATATATATATATATATATATATATATATATATATATATATATACAGAGAGAAAGAGAGTTACAAACAGACAGAGGGAGAGAGGCAGAGACATAGAGAGACAGGAAATTGATAGGCATATATATATATATCTGTGTCACGTCCTCACGTTGTTGTTTTTTGTTGTTGTTTTTTGTCTTTTTCCTTTTTTTGAACTTATATATATATATATATACATATATATATATATATATATATATATATATATATATATATATAATATATATATATATGTATATATAATATATATATATGTATATATATATGTATATATATATGTATATATATATATATATATGTATATATATATGTATATATATATGTATATATATATATATATATATATATATATATACAGCGACTTATATCTGGGTATGTATTATATTCTAACGTTTTAGTACAGTGGGAGCGTATTTGTGTGTGTGCGAGCATGAGTTTATCCGTGGCGCACGAGTGTGTGTGTGTGTGTGTGTGTGTGTGTGTGTGTGTGTGTGCATGAGTTTATCCGTGGCGCACGAGTGTGTGTGTGTGTGTGTGTGTGTGTCCGGTGATGAGTGTTGAATTTTGTTTTTGTTTTTGTCGTATGAAAGTTTCAGCAGATTTCGCTTCCAAAACGTTTGTATTCCAATTTCTGTCAGTAAAGTATTTTACTACTGTTTTATGGCCTTGTGCTGAACACATTTTACTGTGGCTGACCGGTATGGAGTCACTCGACGAGCGAATAACATCAGACAACTATCTTTTTCAAAACCACTATAAAACAAATACATAACACGTAACAACACATACCTCGATGTGTTATGTATTGTGACGGATTACGAGAGAAAGAGACGGAGGGAGAGAATTAGAAAGAGAGAGTTGGAGATGAAGACAGAGAGATAAAGAGACGGGGAGAGAAAGTGAGAAAGTGAGAGAGAGAGGAAGGAAGAAAGAGAGAGGACGGGAGGGAGGAACTGAGAAACAAAAAGAGAAGGAGTAAGAGTGAGAGAGAGACATAGAGACGAAGAAAGGCAGAGATTGAGAGAGGTAGAGAGGGAGAGAGAGAGATTGAAGGATAAAATGTGAGAGAAATACTGAACTATAAAGCGAGAGAAAGAAAGGGGCTCGAGAGAGAGAGAGACTAAAGAGAGAGACTAAAAGAGAGGGAGACTAAGAGAGAGAGAGAGAGAGAGAAACTAAAATACAAAGGTAAAGAAAGGTAATGAGGTAGACTGAGAGAGAGAGAGAGAGAGAGGAAGTGAGGGAGAGAGAAAAGTCGGAATTGGAACGTGTTTGATACTTAGTGTTCTCGATCTCGGTTGACTTGGAGTTAAAGAACAACAATAACAAGAGCAACAGCGCTGGCAGTGACCACCACAGTGACAGCAATAACAAGAGGAACATCGGTGGCGTTGGCCACTACAACAACAACAAAGACAGCAATGGCGCTGACCATAACGATAGCTGAAACAAGAATAACGATGACGAAATGACGCGTCGAGAGCCACATCATTCCTCCACCCCCTCATCATCATCATCGTCATCATCATCTTCAACCTCGTCGTCACAACAAAATCATCAACTCGTGATCATCCGCCTTCTGATCATGATTAACATCATCATATTTATCATCATTATCATCATCACCATAACTGTCCTCCTCCTCCTCCTTCTCCTCCAACTCCTTCTCCTCCAACTCATCATCATCATCATTATACACGTTATCCTCTTCCCCATCATAATCATAAACAACAGCATATGATGTGCACACCCAGCTTGCCACTCCTTTTTCGGTTTCTCCCGTCAAAACATTAACGAACCCACCACCACCACCACCACCACCACCATCACCACCGCCGACATCACCAATACAAGAATATTTGCCTATAGAACATAAGGGACTGTATTTACCCTCTCCACCAAACACTCATAAACACCATTAAAATATCTAGATTTACAAACACAACAAACAAACCCACAAAATGCTTACCATCATTACAGACACTCCACCATCAACCCCACCAACATGAACAATATCAAAACAGACAGTAGGCCACTAACTGTAAGTATACCGCCATCGCCACCACCACCACCACAACCACCAAAATAACCAACAACAACAACAACACCATCGCCACCACCACTTCGACCACCATCACCACGATCATCACCGCTGCTGCCACCACCACTGGCTTCGCCACTGCTGACACCACCTCCCACACCACCACTGAACCACCACCAACACCACCATCACCAACAGCAGCAACAACAGCACTATCGCCACCACCATGCTACGATTATCGCCGCCGTCGCCACTGCTAACATCTCATCCTACACCACCACCACCACCACCACCACCACAGCCACAATTGTTATTATGGCTATCAACAAGAACAACAGGAATACAACAAATACTATTACCACCAGTAAACACATCAAAACCAAGAAGACATCCATCATTCACACCACCACCACCTCCAATATTATCATGACCATCAACTCGAACAACAACAATAACAACAACAGCAGCAACGGCTACGACGACAGCAACAACAATAACAACATCACAACGCATTGTAAACCAAATTCTTTGAGATATCCTCTAGCGCCACCTCCAACGTCACCTCCACATCCAACGCCACGTCCACCTCCAACATTTGCAGTAACACTTCCTTCACAACCAAATCGTCCAATGTTACTACCACCAGCATATCAAGGGCTCACCAATCACCACCACAAATATTATACCCGTCAACAACACCACAACCACCACCGCCACCAGCTATCACAAAGACAGCGAGAAAACTACCAGCAATTTGAACAGAACACCTACCATCCACACCACCACCGCCACTTCCACAAGTAACAACAGAAACCACCACCGCCACCACTACTACTACTATTAATAATAATAATAATAATTCTGCTACGACTAATACAGCTCCTACTATAATCCCTCTGGCCACCACTCCAGCGGCGACAAGAACGGAAATAAAATTCACCGCGCTACCAACAACAAAGCAGACTCTTCTTCCTCCAGCCCAACATACATCACCCCCATAATCATCACCATCATCAACCACGGCTACCATCACCACCTCCCATCACCACCTCCCAACGCCACCGCCACAGCCACATTCGGTGTCGGTACCAATGAATCTGATATTGATAGAAAGAGCCGATAGCCCCCCCCCCCCCACAACGCCCACTCCGCCGCCGCCACACCGTACTTCATATCCGAACCACGAAACGTAGGAATATAGTTTATGTTGTGCCGTGCATAAAGATCAAACGTCTCTGTGATGCCACCGTCACGGCTACCGATACAGTCACCACCACCACCACCACCATCACCACCACCATAATCATCATCATCATCATCATCACTAAGGCCATCTACAGACGTCTTTGAGCCTGACTTTCAGGTTTTATGAGAGTTATTCACATTGATACTGTAACAATAAGTTTTACTGTAGTTATCAAGTATTATTATCGCAAGCGTTGGGATGTGTCTGGAGTTACACGTACGTATGCAACAGGGTGTGCGTATATGCTTTATATAGCTATGCAAACATAAGAAACAAATGGACAAAACGGGTGGATGAGGAGGGTGGATGGACGGATGAATGGATGGAAGGATAGCTGGATTGGGGAGATGAAACGAAGGAAGGAAGGAAGGGAGCGTTGGAAGGACAGAAACAACAGTGAATATAGTCATGGCTAAATTGCGAATCGTAGATTTAATTTCTGAGAGTGTAATACAAAACAAATACATAAACGGAACAACAACAATGGGGACAGCAACATCAAGAAAAACAACAACAGCACGTGCACGAACAACATCATCACCAACAATAACAGCAACAGTAACAAGATTATAATAAAAAATACCTCTTTTTAATTTTAGGTAAAGCGCAAGCAATTTGAGAGAGAATTTGTCGATACTATCACCTCTAGTACACTGGTGAAGTTGATTTATCGACCTCGGAAGGACGAAATAAAAAGTAGATATCGGTTAGATTTGACCATGTATATATATAAAGCAAAAAATCCGGACGAAACACTACAAGACAATATTTTAGCTATTTTCATGCTCTGTCTGGCGTTTCAGCAAGCTCACCTCCTTTATGGTAATTATTTATTATTTAGGAACAACGCTAACAATTTTGTAGGTAGAGGGTAACTCGATGCCATTAATTCGCAGCACTAGGTTGCTATTATCTGTAACTGACCATAAAGGTACGAAAAGCAAAGCTGACCTCGCCGCTATTTCGTAGTTAGAAAATCGAGTAATGGAAGAAATAATACAAAGCTTCATACTTCGTTGCTCCGATAGTTCTGCCAAAAACGCCTCCGCTTAAATCGTTCCTCATTAATTCAATGGTTCCGATGTTGCGTGTTGCTGCTTCCACTATTGTTCTTGTTTTCGTTGCATTTCAGAACGGACCGTAATATAGCATGTAATACATCCGACGACTTGAGGGCTTTACATGTTTGATCTTCATCTAATTCTTATTACAGTGGAATGAATCAATATCAGAACCAGTTATATAGTCGGGTAAATTCCATACTAATGTAACAGTGATATAATTTAGCCTTAAATTTTTAGGTAAAATTGTGGTTATTGTCCCTCGAGAGAGATAAAGATCAAAGTTAGATTTGTCGTGATTGGAGATTGCATTGCCGAGCAGAATGTCAGTTAATTCAATTTACAATATCAACGGACGATAATAATAATAGAAGAGGAAGAAGAAGGAGGAGGAGGGAGGGAGAAGAAGAAGAAGGAGCAGGAGGGAGGAAGAGGAGGGAGGGAGAAGAAGAAGGAGCAGGAGGGAGGGAAAAGGAGAAGGAGGGAGGAGGAGAAGGAGGGAGGAGGAGGAGGAGGAGGGAGGAGGAGGAAGGAGAAGAAGAAGCAGGAGGGAGGGAGAAGGGGAAGAAGAAGAAAAAGAGGACTATGAAGAAGAAGAAGAAGAAGAAGAAGACGAAGAAGAAGAAGAAGACGAAGAAGAAGAAGAAGACGATGAGGAAAAGAGAAAAAGCAGAAGAAAAACGAGAAGTAGAGAACGTGAACGAAAACGAAGGACACAAACGAGAAAAATAATACCAAATAACAAGAGTAACGATAATGATAATTACGACGATGACGACGATGCTAAATAATAATGTTTAGAACGCAGACAGTTCAACTGAGTTGCAATTGCAAAGAACAGCATGGCTCAATATTTGAAGACACTGTTTTAAGAGAAAACCGTCTTTGATGCGAATTAATTGATACAAAAAGAAAGAAACCCAACAGGAAGCGCTAGAACTTTCAAACGAAATACAACATTATGCCATACCTGTATCTGCAGAGTGCTCCCATGTATATAAATACTTTCAATTCTAGTCTTATATGAAGTCGACACAAATTATAGTGTTTTGTTTTTTCGTTTTTTTTATATTTTTATTCTTTTTTTTTTGTCCTATATCTGTTAAAGACGATGTTAAGCATGTCCGTATATCTATCGAACTATCAGCGCCTTGCCTGCAGAAATTTAACTTGCGTTTTCTTATAGCACTCCTGTCAAATGAATTCGTGGGTAAAAAGATGGAAAGTTTCTTGGACATCGAAAACACAAGAGTTTTAAGAGACATTAAGAGTCAAACATAGATGAGCAAACACATACACATAGATACTCACACACACACACACACACACACACCAGACACAACCTCACATCCATATATTCACACATAATCGTTATATCACAATCATACACAACACCTATACAAACATATATGAACACACACATACATACATACAACCACTCACACACACACACACACACACACACACACCAGACGAACTCACATCCATGCATTCATACATAATCATTAATTTACAAAGATACACAACACCCATACGCACACCAAACCATACACAGACACATCAGCTCCTTAACGTACACCAAAAAATGTACAGCCATACACTCACTCTCTGACGATGGCATACTCACAATCATACACTTAAAAATCTACATAGGCTCACGCACGCACACTCACCCACGTACTCAGATATATACACTAACAGATACACACATACGCACATACACAAACATACATTCACTTGCAAGTATGAAGGTTAAAATTACCATCTCCTCTACTCCGAGTAACTCACGATATAAGAATTCGTTTACGTTCTTCATTGGTTGGGAGTGGATGGTGACACAGTGGTTTGCGGTTTTTGACTCGTGATCGTAAAATTTTGGTTTTATCCCAAATAGCGGTTTCGAACTTACCTGTTCTTTCTAGCGTGCAAGGAGTCCTATGGTGGATACCTCTTATGTGTCTAAATGTACACTGTATTATATGAATAATATATAGTATATGGACTAAATTTTTAAACGCTAGGCCATTGGTAGTAGAAATTTCTAATATTTCTCATTACCCTTGATATTATTAATATATATATATATATGACGAGAAGCTTGTCATCAAAACAGAGCGAATTTTCTCTCAGGCAAATTTGAAGATTCTGTATCGTTTCTTCTTAAGTTTGATATCATTTAATTCTTTTATTTTATGCAAAATGAAATAAATTTCTGAAGTCTATGGTGATGTTGGTGACAACAAATAGCACTATTTCATTTGTACTGGGAATCATCGGCGCAGTAAAACTCTAGACTGAAGTTAATTATGTTAAATTCACCTTTCAATCAAATTAAGACGAGAAAATAGAAGACAGTCCACAGTTTAAAGACATTTTTTTCCCTATTTTCTTGTTAATTGTAATGCTTTAGCTGTTTACCAATAGAAAAACGAGACAATGAGAAAGTTGTTTCAGAAAAAGAAGAAACTACCATGGTAGTTCTCCTTTTAATAATTGCTCTGTTATAAGAACATTTATTGTAAAAGCCACGAACTAGTCCGCAAGCGTTGGTGATGAGTTAGAAACTATGTTAGGTACAGTACACGCTGTCATTTACACTGGATGATTTTTGTAAAGGAACACGTTATCAACGGGGAGAGAATTTCTTCGGAGACATATTTGAAGACCCTGTACTATAAATACATAATGTAGTCATCTTTTAATTCTTTCTTCGTATATTTATTTTTTGTTTTGATACGAAGCAAAATAAATTTATTGATTCGATTTCTTCTATTCAGCACTGCACAAGTAGAGAAGAGTTTGAGGCTGATATTTCGATTTCGTTTCGGAAAGGTTTCAGTAGAAGGACTAATGAGCAAAGGAATAAAAAAGAAACACCACGAAGCATCGATATCTGTCCTTTTTGGCTTACTTGGACGGAGGTTTCGTTTTGCCTAACCCAGAACAGTTTGGTGTGTTTAACTACGTACATTTCTAACATGATCTCTTCCAAATGTAATACCATAGCCAGAAGCGTTTCACAGCCCACATGTATTAAGTATGTGCTATTTACAATGGTTATATTATTGAGTTACTTCTAGCGCAAATTTGGAACATGTATGCATCCATATATATATATATATATATATATATATATATATATATATATACGTTACTCCATTCCATCGGTGCATATTTACATAGACATACATGTATGCATTAATGCGTGTATGCATACATGTATATATAATGAAAGGTGAATGGACTCACAGGCAAAGAGGAAAATCATATGGATAGAAACGGATAAAAATATTCGGAAAGTATCAATAACAATAAGACCAACAATAACATATAACATAACTATGTGAAAAAAGCGGGGAGTTGAAAAAAATAAAACGGGAGATTTTAAACCAGCACTTTATATCACATTAAATTTGAACGCAATTGAGATGGGGAAAAATAAGTTGAGGATAGAGAGGGGGAAATCAGGAAAAGAAAATAGAAAAGATCTGTTTTAGAAGCGTGTCAAAATTTAGCAAACTAAAGCAAATCGATATCTCAGTGTAGGGAAAAAATATTATAATATAATATAATATGGTATAATGACTAGGATGGATTATACAAAAACACATCAAATAATTATAACTATAATAGAAAGAGGAAATAATTTTACAGCATTGGAAAACTGTTTGGGAGGATAAATATATAAAATATAAAATTTTGGGAGGGGGAAAAATTAGAGATAATAACTTAGTTAATAACAAAGAAAATTTACATATTACACTAATTTTGGACGTGTTTTAATTAGAGGAATAACATCTGATAATAATTAAAAAAGAAATCATATGAAGGTAAAAAGGAAAAACAGTATAGTATCGCATATATGAGATGTAAAAGTGTATGAAAAACTGTCTGGAGATGCATTAGCGATGTAAACAAAGAGATGTAACCACCACCACCATTAACTAAAAAAACAACAACAACAACACCAACGACGACGAGAATAGCAACAGCAACAACAGTAATCATAACTGCGATATTACATAAAAATAGTATAACCGAGTTGTATATATATATATATATATATATATATATATATATACATACATATACACGCACACACACACACACACACATATATATATATATATATATATGCCTATATATATATATGTATATGTGTGTGTGTGTGTGTGTGTGTGTGTGTGTGTGCATATATATATTTATACATGCATGTTTATAATGGGTTAAAATATTATAACTATCGATAGAAGCATATTAAACGTTTGACGTACAAATTTGTTAGTGTATTGATTCCTCTCAGAAGGGCATCTATTTTTATTTGTTTATACGAATATTACGGTTTCGATTCTTGATTCAGTTGGAAACTGCATATTTGTTGCTTCGTGATTGAAATATTTCTTATATTAGATTACTGAAGTAAAAGAAGTAATCACTTGGCCATGGTACTGTAACAAGTTTATCTAATTTCTCCTTGAATTTATCTATTACTCTGTGTAACGTGGTTTTTGTCCTTGGCTAGCAACTCTTATTTCATATTTGCTTACCCACTACAAAGTATTAAAATTGCTAATATCGCCTTCAAACTTTGCTCTAGTTAAGATATCTATTCAAACTGATCATGAGGAGGAATAGTGAGGTGAGCATCATTTTAGTGGTACTGTCTGAATTCTGCTATTGAATGGTACGACATGAGCTCCGCACTTCAGTGGCACTACGTAAATCATGCTATTGTATGATGCTATATAAATCCCGTTATTGTGTCGTACTATATTTTTCATATTCAGAAATGATAATATTGAAATTGTACTTGGGTGAGTCATAAGGTTAAAGAGCTTAAGGAAGCGAAGAATTATCACTAGGCATTGGCAGATATATCATGGTCGACCACTGCAGTGAGTGTGATAACTCACGCCTTTTGCAATTTGCTGTTGTATTACGGTAAGTAGACGAAACGATTAACAAATCTCACTTGCATTATCTTCTTGATATAATTCCAGAAAATTATATCGATCATTTATTAACCTGTGGACTAATAAATCCTTTCGTGCTGCTTTTGTATTATATAAATGACAGCCAAATATCCACCGCAATGCATTTCACAGTCGTAGAAAAAGGATAATAATATTCGTTTATACAAAGTCGACTGGAAAATGCTTAGCGGTATTTCTTCTGTCTTTACATTCTGAGATCAAATTCCGCCGAATTCAACTTTGCCTTTTATTCTTACAGAGTCGATGAAATGAGTACCAATTGACTTAAACCCCTATGCAGAACTTGCTAGATTTGTGCCAAAATTTCACGTCAATATTTGTCTATAAAATTGCAGTTAGCTGGAAGAATCGTTAGCACGTGTGGTATTTGTCCGTCTTTACATTCTGAGTTCAAATTCTGCCGCGGTCGACTTTGACGTTCATCATTCCTTGGTCGATAAAATAAGTACTAGTTGAGTACAGGGGTCGTTAAAATAGACTTACATCCTCTCCCGAAATTGCTGGCCTTGTTCCAAAACGTAAAACAAATATTTCTTCATACAGAAGTATAATCTTCATTGGTAACCCTTTGATCATGGTTTTTGTCGTCTCCCTTTCACTTAGGGATAATCACCAACAATATTATCGATAAATACTCTCTCTCCTATGACTACTATATTTTTCATTCACGTCGTGTGCACAAGATTCTCGTTAACAAATATAACTTTATCTACTTCAAGTTGTTCGGTTGTACTTTAACTTTACGTCTTACATATTAAATTAATTTATCAAGACATGAACAATAATATATTTGAGAAACTTTCGCATCAAGAGATACGTCTCCATACATGACCTTCACATTTCATAATAGACACTCTCTATTTTCATACTATGAAACTGTTATGTCTCAAGCTACTGCTATTTAGCACCTTCGGATGAACTCTGCTCGACTTCTACTCAACTGTCAGCCGACCCCTACCATGGTCAGACTACCTCTATCTATAAGTCTTGGTCGAGCGTACTTCTTCGCTTGGGGGCGTCGACACAACAGAAACCATGAATATCTGCTACAGATATTAGTTTCAACCATAATTTAGTTCCACATAAGATTCAACCGCAACTGAACTTCACATAGAAGGACAAGAATACATTCGTAATTTTTACTACATCACAGTTTAATGTACACTAATGTTTATTCAACTATAATATTATCAATACTGCACTGAATATTTGCAATCAATATACAAATGGGAATGCAGGATACATTATTTTACACGCCTCGCACTGAACACAACATTGAAACAGCAACTGTGGTTGGAAAACGTTTTGAAGCCAGTGCTGTTCTCGTGGTACTAATTATCATTATTTATTCACTCAATGTCGAACTTGATATAGTACGGCTACAACAGGTAGCTACAATGCAGACAGGTTAAGACATACTTTTGTCAATTTATCCTCTTTTCTTTTTTTTACAAAGAAAACTTTTCCAGTCATTTTCTCAACCCTGTGGGACCGATTGTTTTATTTCACAACACTAAATATATATGTTCCGTTGCCTAAGTTATAATATACACTTTCTTAATGTCATAATCTATTTTAAACCCGGCATCAGGTTCTATCTTAAAATAACGATAATTATGCAGGGTCAGTGGTGTTCCGTTTGCAAAGTAAGGGTTAAAAGAGCAGCCATGAAAGGAAGCGATATATTTAAACGTTTCGTAACCTCACTACATCGGTTGCGAAGAAGTAACGATGAAATCAAATCAAATTTTAGACCAAAGAAGAAAATGCAGATAGTTTGATTAAGCATAGATTGTTAAATAAAAGGTTGGTTAATATGAATGAGGTAAGTGAAAACGATGAACTGGTAGAATGGTTAGCATGGCACGCAAGATGCTTAGCGGCATTTCGTCCGTTTCTACGTTCTGTATTCAAATTCCACCGGGTTTTTACTTTGCCTTTCATTCTTTTGTGGTAGATAAAATAAGTACCGTTTGAGCACTGGGGGTCTGTTTAATCGATTTGGTTCTCCCTCACAAAAAAAAAAAAAAATCTAGCCTTGTGCCAAATTTTAAACCATTATGAGGAAGGTAAGTGTGCTAAGAGGACACAGAACTAATAATAACCTGTGGTTGAGTAACCTAGGCAGCGATGAATTAACCATTAATCAAAATAATCAGGTGCTTAGGGCATCAAAGGAAGTCGGTGCAGCACAGAAATGGTAAATTGTTTGTGGCACAAAAGAATTCACTTTACGCAAGCTAAAATTACGAGGCCACACAATAGCCCGGTTCCAGAATAACGTATCGTTATTTTTATTATGGTGGCCTATAAACAAGTCGTATCACCGAAACAAACAATGTGCGTGTTGGCGATGCCGAGCCGATCGATTTCCAGCAAAGTTGCGATAAATATGAAGAGGGATACATCAATTTGGACAACATTATGTTTGTTTTCATATTCACGTTGGCGGTAAGCGCGACCAGGTATTTAATTCTCTCGAGTAATTACGATATCAATTAGAAAGAGTGACTGAGAGAAAGAGTGAGAGAGAGAGAGAGAGAGAGAGGAAGAAGAAAGCGAGAGAGGGAGAGAAAGAGTCAGACGGAGATTAATATAGTTCAGACAGGGATCGGACGTCTATGGATTTCAAAATCCACATCATAAATTAAGTGGTTATGAAGAAGTAAGCACCTTGAGGTGACTTCTCATATAATCCGTGTCTGTTGTAAATGACATAAACACTTATTGACATTTGATTTATGTTGTTTGTATATTTTAATACATATGCGTTTATTTATTATTTTTTTATTTGCTATTGCCTCTTTCCATACACCATTAGAAATATCTTCGACAAAATATTTGGTTTTTCATGAAACGAATGCAAATGCGTTCATCGCATCTGTTTATCAATGCATATGTATATGTGCGTGTGTGCGTAAGTGCGTGCGACTGTGTGCATGCCTAGGTGTGTGTTAATATATATACATATACATACATATATATATATATATATATATATATATATATATATATATATATATATATATATATATATATATATATATATATATATATATATGCTTTCCGCAAGTGTAATTTCTTTGCATAAATCGCTTGAAGGTTTTGTGTGTATGCTTGTACCACAACTTGTGAGTGGATGTTTGATTGCTCTCGCCTGTATGTGTATACGTGTGTGTGTGTATGTGAATGTGTGAATATGTGTGTGTGTGTGTGTGCTTGTGCGCATATGTGTGTGTATGAATGCATGTTGGTGTTTCGGTCTGAGTTTGAAAGAGCGCCCGCTTATTTGTTGTGTGTGTCTGTGTGTGTGCGTGCACGTGTGTTTATATGTGTGTACGTATTTCTAACATTGTGTTTACAATGTTTCAATAAATAAATAGACAATAATAAAAAGATAAAATAAGATAAAATGTTTTGTATATCTGCGTGATAATGTCGGAGCCTGTGGCAAATTACATGCGCGCGCATATATGTGTGTATGTGTGTGTGTGTGTGTGTGTGTGTGTGTGTGTGTGTGTGTGTGTGTGTGTTCGTTATGTAGATATGTGCCAATCGTCCTGCGTCTAAATATTATTTACTCTTGTAAAACATGTGATTGTTGTATAACATTTAGTCAATGCTAATATGTAAGCTAACAAAACCATTCTAACCATGACCATCTCGTCTTCTATTCTGGTATAATGTATGAAATTCTGCGGAATACGATGTGTTAATTAGCTATGGCGTGATTATAATTCTGAAGTGGGGTTATTTAATGGATATTTGGCTGCTATTTCTAGCAGATTGAGTGTCCGGCCTAATAGATACGCCATTATTGCGTATAAGCAAGCATCTGTGTTGGGGTGAGTTTATGTATGTGTAAGTAAGGATCGATTAATATATGTGAATATTGCGGAATACGACGAGAGATTAGCTGGGGCGGGATTAAATTTCTATAAGTGGGCAATTTAACGGATATTTCGCTGCTCTTTCTAGCGGATCGGACGTCTAGACCCTTAGGTACGCCTTTGCTGTGTATATACATGCATGTGAATTGATGTTGGTCAACGTATGTATAGGTAAAGATAAGTTAACATATATGAATTATGTGTGATATGTGTGTGTATATGTTTGTGTTTGTGAGTGTGTATGTGTGTGTTGTTGGCATTCCGTCGCTTACGACGTCGAGGGTTCCAGTTGATCCGATCAACGGAACAACCTGCTCGTGAAATTAACGTGCAAGTGGCTGAGAACTCCACAGAAACGTGTACCTTTAACATAGTTCTCAGGGATATTCAGTGTGACAAGGCTGACTCTTTGAATTACAGGCACAAAAGAAACAGGAAGAAAGAGTGAGAGAAAGTTGTGGTGAAAGAGCATGGCGGTGTTCGCCAGCATCCCCTGCCGGAGCCTCGTGGGGCTTTAGGTGTTTTCGCTCAATAAACATTCAAAACGCTCGGTCTGGGAATCGAAACTGCGATCCTATGAAAACGAGTCCGCTGCCCTAACCACTGGGCCATTGCGCCTCCTATGTGTGTGTAACGGCTACTATATAGTGTGAGATGATGTCAGCATTTTTTCCTCGTATGTATTCATTTGGTCTCTCTTTATCTCTCTCTCACTTCCTGTGTGTGTGTGTGTGTGTGTGTGTGTGTGTGTGTGTGTGTGTGTGTGTGTGTGTGTATATATATATATATATATATATGCATTTATATCTCTACTTATGTATGTTTGTGCATTAAAATGTCAGTCATACATACATGTAGGTACGCATATATATCCATGTGTATGTGTGTGTGTGTGTGTGTGTGTGTGTGTGTGTGTGTGTGTGTGTGTGCGTGTCC
>NC_142949.1:3902315-3962315 GCF_046866305.1 Octopus bimaculoides
TATTATCTATTATCATCTCCTGTGGAGGCGCAATGGCTCAGTGGTTAAGTCAGCGGACTCGTGGTCGTTGGATCACGGTTTCGATTCCCAGACCGGGCGTTGTGAGTGTTTATTGAGCGAAAACTCCTAAAGTTCCACGAAGCTCCAGCAAGGGATTGGTGGCAAACTCTGCTGTACTCTTTCACCACAACTTTCCTGTTTCTGTTGTGCCTGTAATTCAAAGGGTCAGCCTTGTCACACTGTGTCACGCTGAATATCCCCGAGAACTACGTTAAGGGTACACGTGCCTGTGGAGAGCTCAGCCACTTGCACGTTAATTTCACGAGCAGGCTGTTCCGTTGATCGGATCAACTGGAACCCTCGACGTCGTAAGCGACGGAGTGCCAACAGCATTATCATCTCCTGCTTCTTTCAGTTATCTGACTGCGGCCATGCCGGAGCTCTGCCTTTGGGGAATTTTATTCGAACAGATAAACCCTAGTATTTATTTTCTTTCTTAAGTAATTGTGGTGTTTGTTTTATCGGTGTCTTTTGCCGAACCTCTAAGATACAGGGACGTAAACCCAAGTATTGGGAAAGAATATATTTGCTGCTGAAGATAGCTTTATACCATTCTGTCTATCAATTATATACCAATATAATGATGCAACGACTATAAAACTTGAAACACGTGTACTGCGGAATCCTTTGTGTTCTGTTTTTATTTTTACGTTTTTAATTTATATATATATATATATATATATATATATATATATATATATATATATATATATATATATTAAGTTTCAGTTGAACATGTTAAATTGTAATTCTATAAAATATCTTTAAATGTACTTTTAGAGTTAGCTGTGTGCATTAGTTGGCTAGTTGCCATAGTTAAAATAAAATATAGAAGCCTATTACATCGAACTGGCATTTTTACGAAATTAATTCCTAACTATTTCGGATTAGCATTAGTAATTTTCTGTAATTAGCCAAAAAAAATTGATACTGAAATTAAATTCAGCAAGGCGCTATAGACTTCTATGATTTCATAAAGTAGGTTAGAAATACAGGACTTTCATCTTGGATTGAATTTCCATTTGAAAAATTTAATTTCATCGCTGTATTTTCAATCAGAGTCGTTAATTGCGAGGACCAGTCTAGAGAATCGGACAAAATAATTTATGGTAATTAGTTATAGCCCAATAAAGTCTGCATTAATATTTTCCATGTCTACTATGATTTTGGTTTTTGCCGACAGCTAAAAAAACGCAGCCGTCAAGTACTATGGTGCACATAATCGATTAAGTATATTCTGAAAAATCAGTGGCATACCTACGCGGATTGTCTTAAAGCCTTAGGGTGGTAGAACCATAGAAATGTTGGAAACAGTTAGCTCGTGGTATATCCTCCGGCTCTTTATGCTATAAGTTCGAATCACGCCAAGGTCAACATCGTTGTTTTATTATTCATTTAAAATAAGTTAACTTGCAACACGAACAACTACTAATCCATCAATACTAACAAATACAATGATGAGCGTTGCTATGCTGCATCATCTAAAAAAAAAAACGGCAGTGATTATTGATAATTACACACTAACTCTCCATGATAGCCAATTCGGCACTGAGAAATAGTAGAATGACAATTGTAGGTGGATATCAGTATAAATCGGTTGAATAACTACAATTCACAACACTAATATCATATTTTTTTTTTGCCTCCAGTTGTTTCTTTTTAATCCTGTTAGACCTGGTAATCTTTTTCATCCTGTTAAACCTAGTAATCTTACCCCGCTTAAAAACAATAGTTACCCTTATAGGACTCCGTGGAGAAAATCTATTACTGTGCATAAAATTCTTGAAAAAAACATAAACGATGTTATGTTTATGTATTGAATTCCTTCCCCTGGTGCCATGAATTTTCTCTTTTAGTGAGAGATTAATATTTGAACGCGAATTGACAAGCCGACGTTTACGGTAAGCAAATGGTAAGCGATAATTGAAGTAGAGAGTGAATATATTTCGGAATAATCATCTAAAGATGTTTTGTTACAGGTTTTCATTGTTTTTGTTGAATAAAATTTGTTGAAAAAAAAATCTGTGATGATTATGCATCAATCCAATATATATATATATATATATATATATATATATATATATATATATATATATATATATATATATATATATATTAGTGTGCGAATGACTGAGCATGCAATCAGAGACGCTATGTACTTCTCAAGGATATTCACCTGACACAGAATGTCACAAGACTAACTCTTTGGAATACAGATACTTCTCAAATTTGCCAGCTGAGTGAACTGGGGCAATGTGAAATAAAGTGCCTTGCTCAAGGACACATTGCGTCGCCAGGTATCGAAAGTACAACCTTACGATCCTGAGCCGAATAACCTGACTACTTAGCCAAACGCCTTAGCATCTCACCTATTCCTTCAGATCCAAAATGTTTCCCAACATTACTGCTGTTGCCATGTCCCCTTCCTCGTCCTCCCGTTTCCCAACATTACTGCTGTCTTTCTCCAATTAAGAAAGCAAATTCATTTTCATTATGGATCTTTTAACGATCCACATTTAGCTATCAATAATGATGGAAACATCAATAATGCAATCGATAGCTTATCCAGCAAAGTCACTTTCAGCGAACCCAATTTTAGGCAAACATTAATTTCTGATTTTGGATTAAAAAGGGTTCGATAAAGTGGAAGACATGACATTACATATAACTTTGAATTGAAAGACACTTAGGGAGATTATACTACTCATTTTTATCAAACACCAGCAATCAATATCCTCTGTTAATCAGTCTGTGAGTTGTCATCCGTGTAGCAAAGATATAAATTAGTATTTGGTTCAACTAATGGTAGGAAATGTGATCTAGAGATTTGCAGTATGCACTTATGTAACTTTAAGTAGGGTTTAAATGTCATTAATCTTTATCGCATTGCGTTCGGCGAAAGATGTAAGCATGAGTAAGAGGTTTCTTTTCCCAAAGAATTCTGTAGGTTAAAGATTATATTCGGAATTAATAGGGGATGTGCTGAAGACATATGAAGAAGTCCGGTATCTCTCCAGACACCTGAGAGGAGAGGGTTCTGCGGTGCGATGAATGGAGCCATCTTCAAAGCTTGTGATTCTTGTCATTGAGGAGAAACAACAGAGAGAATACGAAAGAGCACACGAGAGGTGTCACTGCTCCGCTCAGTTACATCAAGTAAGTTCGCCCGCAGGACTTCTAATCGCTGCTGAAGAACAAGAACAGGTCTTGTAGCAGATATGCGAGCCTGACAGAGATGATTATTGAAAAAGAACAATCAAGTTGGACCTATAGCTATTACCTTCCATTCGAAGGAATAAATAATTAGTATAAGTAAGTGGTTTCTGCTTTCAAAGAATTATGTAGGTTATCATTTATATTCAGAAATAGCAGTAACGTGCTGAGGAGACATATGAAGGACTGAGGCCCCTCCCCAAATACCCAGGAGGAGAAGGCCTTGCGGTGCCATGGAGGGAACAGCCAGCAAATGTTCATAGTTCCAGTCATTGAGAAGAAACAACAAACAGAACACGAAGGAGCACATAAGAGATGTCAGCTTCAACTGCAGCAGATCTAATTGCTACTGCAGATCAAGTGTCAGCCTTACTGGCCGCATGCACGACTGCCAAAGGTCATTACCGAACAAAAACAATGAAGGTCGACCCTCGATGGATAACCGACGACGCTTACTTTGCTTCCCATTCGCTTGAATAAGAAATAGGCACGAGTAACTGGTTTCTTTTCCAAAGGAATTCTGTAGGTTGATATTTATATTCAGAACAAATATTTCCAGGATATGAGTTGCTATCTGCATCAGAAGCAGTAAATTGCTACTTGTGTAACATTTCTATCACACTTGACATTCTTCCTTTTCTTTTTTATTCTTTTAATTGTTGGAATCATTAGATCGTAGCCATGCTGGTGCACCTCCCGAAAATAAACAACTTTTAGGCAAATGAATCGACTCCAGTACTTAAATTTGCTAAGCATGGTACTTACTGTATCGCTGTCTTTTGCCGAACCGCTACACACACACACACACACACACACGCACATACATATAGATACATAAATACACACATGTATATATATACATACATACACACATGTATATATATATATATATATATATATATATATATATATATATATATGTATATATATATATATATATATATATATATATATATATATATATATATATATATATATATATATATATATGTATATATATATATATGTATATATATATATATGTATATATATATATATATATATATATATATATATATATATGTATATATATATATATATATATATATATATATATATATATGTATATATATATATATATATATATATATATATATATATATATATATATATATATATATATATATATATATATATTGGGTTGGTGCATAATTATTGCGGATATTTTCAACACATTTTATTCACCCAAAAACAATAACAATATTTTTAAAAAAACATCTTTAAATGACGGTCTGACTGTCTGACAAGCAAATGGTAAGCGTTAATTGAAGTAGAGAGGGAATACGTTTCGGTATGATCTTTTAAATATGTTTTGTTACATGCTTTTATTGTTTTTGCTGAATCAAATTTGTTGAAAGAAAGCCGCAATGATTATACACCAACCTAATATATATATATATATATATATATATATATTATATATATATATATATATATATACGGCGGTCTTCTTTCGGTTTCCGTATACCGAATCCATCTAATGTTGTAATATTCAGCCTGCAGTTGTATTAGAATACACTTGCTCAAGGTGACATTAAATGGGACTGAACTTGAAACCATGTGGCTGGGAAGCTCAGAAGTAAGATTCTTGCCACACAGCCACTTCATGAATTCAAGTTTTCGTTCAGGATAATATTTCTTTATAGCGTCCCATCTTTAATAAACACCGGTTGTATAACGACTTTCAATTAATCGCTGGAAAAGAATCCTTACGTACGGATGACCTTCTAAATATATCTCTTAATGAATAATTGTTTAAAAGGCATTCACACAAATAGCCTGAACATTAATATCAATGGGTTTATGATTAATATCTGCATGAGAGGGGGTATCTTACCTATGACATTTATACATGTTGTTCACAATGACATTTAAAACATGGTGCAAGCTGTGGCATTTTGAACATTTCGAACATGGTATTAGACTGGCATATCAAACATGGGGGTTAATGTTGGTTCCACTCATAAGAGAGAACGTTTCTAATAATGACGTACAATGCAGAAAAGATCTAAGTAGCTTAATTTTTTTTATTTATTTAATAACACGTTTACATAACTTATGTTTCGTTGTGAATGATATGTCAAAGATCGAGCAGTACACATGGCTTTCAGGAAGAAGAGGGGATATTATATCCTACTTCGGCTGATCTTATCGTAATAATGCCGATACATTACATCTGTTGTCTTGTCGAGATATTTATTTAGCAAATAATGCTAATCAGATTGCCGTACACGAGCAGCATATATATATATATATATATATATATATATATATATATATATATATATATATATATATATATATATATATATATATATATATATATATATATATATATATGTATATACACACACATTTACACATATATATATATATATTTCATTTTATTAAATGTGCATTTTTGATAAGGTTCGTTTTTACAAGAACCGAAACATGTTAAATTAAAATTCATTTTTTATATATTGGCGTTTTCAAACTTCTTTTTTATAAATATATACACACTCGTTTCTCTCTCTCTCTCTCTCTCTCTCTATATATATATATATATATATATATATATATATATATATATATATATATATATATATATATATATATATATATATATATATATATATAATATGTATGTATGTATTTCGTATGTGTATTTCGTGTGCAAGATTCTTGATGTGGATATGTGTTGAAAGAAATACAATTAAACCTTGGGAGAGGCATTATGCCGGTAATAAACACACGCACTGGTTCAGTCCTTTATTAATTTATATAGTTTTTTGTTAAATTATTTCATTGCACTCATGCAATTTCTTCAGTAACTTGTCTCTCCACTTCCATTTATTTTGAATATCTGATCTGGCGTTGTTTTGGCGTTGTTTCGAAGCTGTTTGGTATGAGCATGTGAGTGTGTGCAATCTCGTATGTGTGCACGCTCATATGGACGCACAAACACACATATGGACGCACATACTTACATATAAGCACGATCACATAAGTGCGTGCACACATATGAGCGTGCACACATACGAGCTTGCACACACTCACATGCTCATACCAAACAGTTTCGAAACAACGCCAAAACAACGCCAGATCATATATTCAAAATAAATGGAAGTGGAGAGACAAGTTACTGAAGAGATTGCAAGAGTGCAATGAAATAATTTAACAAAAAACTATATAAATTAATAAAGGACTGAACCAGTGCATGTCTTTATTACCGGCATAATGCCTCTCCCAAGGTTTAATTGCATATATATGTATTTATACCTTTTATAATTATTCTTTTATTACTATTATTTAAGAATTTTTTTTAATCATTTATTTTCTATACTTTAATTTATAGTTATTATATTTAAATAATTATAGTATTAGTATATTTAAATGAAATATTAACACACACACACACACACACATAAATAATTGTAAAAACTTTCATCTACTTAAACTGTTGGAGTGCCACAACAGCTTCACATGTTAATTCCGTAATTTCCTTTTTGTCCTGAAGATATATCTCTCAAAATCTTAAGAAATTTTAAAAAATATTGTATATTATATATATTTTGTAATTTATATTAAGTCTAAATTGAAAGAAATTGTAGGCAATGATAATCAAACATTAATTTATATCCCTTATATATTTCCATTTTCTTATTTAATAATATCTGATATTTGTATAATATATTTATTAAAAAAATATAACTTCAAAGTATAATATGTTAAACCAGTGTAACTTGCATAAAACTATTCCTATAAGAGGTTTATATATCCGCAAAATGATTACATATAAATACAGACACATATGAATAAAAGGAATTCGATATAAGAATAAATAAATGGCACAACAACCTCATCGCAGAAATGATGTTCTTTAGAGTGTGCTTGGAGAATTCCCGCAAACAGCAAATATATGTTAGGAGTTTAAATTTAGTTGTTTCATCCTTCTCCCCGTAATTGCACTTAAGTTATATCATTATTTAAATCAAATCGAAAGAAAATAATATATATTTTTGTAGAAGTATGAAAATGTCATTGGAAAGAGAGGTGTCAGCCATTTTAACACATTTCTACAGAAATATACAGAGCACCAGATTTGTCTTCGACAATGTCACGGCAACGGAAATCACCTCTGTAATGAGTGATAACTTACTTCTCGTGGGAAATTGAATGAAAATAAAGTGAAGAATCAAGAAAAGATAGAAATAAAAACATATCTTGTGTGTTTAAATATATATATATATATATATATATATATATATATACAGAGAGAGAGAGAGAGAGAGAGAGAGAGAAAGAGAGAGAAAGAGAGAGAGAGATACAAGGACAAAATAAAAAGACATTGTGTGGGAGTGCGTCTCCCCTTCTATTTATGTATGTATGCTTAAAATGTTATGTTTATAATAGTATAAATTTCCTATGCGTGTATATATGTGTGTGTGTATGTATATTTATATACATATGTATAATACAAATATATACACAATATATATACATATATGTATATATATATATGTGTGTGTGTGTGTATGTACATACATATATATGTATATATATATATATACATACACACATTATATATATATATATATATATATATATATATATACGGTGCCTTTTGTAATGCTGTATACGTGAAGATTTTTCAAGTTCTATTGTGTTATAGAGGAGACAAAATAAACAATCTAACAATCTAAGATCATTTACGCTATTTCAATGACAAAACGATAGTACTTTTAGAAAAATGAATGATTTTCCAATGTGCTAACTTTTCAGACTTTACTACCAGCCTGTTCATGTGATTCATATTGAGAAATAGCTGTACGAAGAAATATATTTGTATTTCACTATAGACGTTTTGCCATCGTGTTTCATCGACTTTGCTGGCCCCGAAATTGCTGACCTAGTGCCAAAATATGGATGCGTATTAGAAAACAAAGTACTTTACATTTAATATTTTTCGAGATAATATGTCTGTTAATGAGTTCACATACGAAAATGGTATATCCTGCTTTCAGATCATAAGCAGATCTAATACCAACTACGTCGCCGACATTCTGTTAATTGTTAACTTTTTTTTACTGCGCTAGATTAGATGTTACTGCATTCCCAAATGTTCATTCACCTGCAACTTACCCCGACCGCCATTATTGTGTAAAGACAAGTGACAGTGTGTATCTTCTGGTGAGAAATTAGTCAGAGAAACAGGGAAACGTAACTGGACAGCAACCGAGAGAATTGACCCCAAATTTCACCTGTGTTGTCACTTGGCCCCATAGAGAAGTTATTACCTAAAGGCTTTGTCCTCCACTGGGTATATTCTGTTAAGCAGCCACTGCACGCCGTGCTCAGTATTGAAATTTGAGGGAATAGATCCTTGTGTATATATTATTGCTTTCAAATTGTGTGGCAAAGCCAGTAATTCGGGGCTGATTACATCTACCCCAGTACTCAACTTGTATTTATTTTATCGCCCCGAAATGATGACAAGCGCAGTCGACCTCGGCTGAATATGAACTCATAACGTGAAGACAGACGAAATACCGCTTATCTTTTTGCCTATCGTTCTCACGATTCTGTCAGCGCACCGTCTTTGCGTGTAAGTTATTACCTCTTGTTTGTAACTGTCGTTTCTCTTGTAATTTTCTTGTTTACCAATGTGGATTGTACAGATTAGATTACATCCTGTGTAAGATCCGCTACAGGATTATTTTAATCATGTAATATCTAGTTGACTTATCATTGATCCTGTCTACCTGTAATCAAACATTCTATTTATGTATTCAATTTAGAATATTTGCCTCATTGCAACATTTCATTCTGAACCCATTCAACACACTTGATTAATACAAGTTGTTAGGTAAGCAGAGATATTTCAGTACGTGTAGGATTTCATCTTTATATTTTTATCAATATGTTCTTTATCTTTTTTTCTCCCCAAACGTTTTTACTTTATTTCAGCTTTTGGAATTTATTGTTTCATTATATGAACCAAAAAATAAATAAAAAATAAATAAAATAAAATAAAAGAAACATACACGTTATTCTTTTTTTATTCTTCTATTTATTTTCCTTCTCTTCCCTTATTACACTAATCAGTTTCCCTAGCTGGTTTCTAATTATTTCTAGACCTACTGTCATAACATTGCAATAGCTGTCTATTTATATCACACACCTTTCTAACATTTAATCACCATCATCATCATCAACATCCTCATTCTCTTCGTCATTATCATTATTATTATTATTATTATTATCACTTTTACTGTCTTTCCAATAGCTTCATCTTCGATATTTATTTCTTTTACTACACCAGCAGGTGCAACTTTGTAATTCTGGTGTGAATATGCACATTACCTCTGTGTGTGTTTGTATGTTTGCCTCTATGAGTGCAGGAACGTGTGCTTGCGTGAGAGTCTGTGTATATGTGCGTGCGTGATCATGTGCAAACGTCTACGTGTGAATATTTGAGAATGTGTTTTTGAGTGAATGAGAGAGAGAGAGAGAGAGAGAGAAAGGAGGGGAGAAAGAGAGAGCGAGAGAGGTGGGGGAGGAACTCTCGTGGGTTATTGAGTGGGTGTGTGTTCTGTATTTTCCTGTAGTGAAGTGCGAAGGTTTTTGTAGAGTGTAACATCTAATTTTCTATAATGTCATCGCGTTTTGTTCTTGCTATTGTATTTTAGTGCTGGCCTTCTTTTCTTCGTTTTTTCCTTCTCTGGCGAACATTCTTATAGGATTGGCAGATAATTGTGTGGAATATGTGCATTGTAAGTCGATTTATTTAACTGGAAGATGATTGTTTTGGGTGCATTTTACTTCAGTCGTGTTATATTATACAGAATCTGCTTGTTTAGGCTACGTGCTTGTGTGAGGCGCATGACAGAATTGCAAGTTCGAAGTGTGCGTTCTGTGACATTCTGAATCTGGTGCAATGTTTGTCACTTTATATCTCTCTTTTTCTATCTATCTATCTATCTATCTATCTATCTGTCTATCTATTCATTTACTTTTCCATCTCTGTATCAATCTGTGTTAAGTACGTGTTTTTATACGCACCTATAAATATATATCTACATTTACATATATGTGTACATAGATATATTTTTACATACATACTTGCTTATGAACATATGAATACTCATACATATATGTGTGTTTTATGTATATCTTACATATGTATATATGTATGTATATATGTGTGTCTGAGAGTAGAGAGAGAGAGAGAGAGAGAGAGAGAGAGAGAAAGATGTGTGGGTATGCACTTGTATATTTGTAAAGCTTAGTGATACGATTAAGATCAAGGAACAGATCACGTCTGCTTTCATATCAATCGAAATATTAACCAGGATATGATAAAATATTTTATTTTTCAAAAAATGTGAACGTAAGATGAAGCTATGTAAAAAACATATTTACATTTTATACTCTCAAATGTTTATAGCACCAATTGTTAAAATTTAGCATCGGAAAGAATATTTTTCCAAATCATCAGTCTCACGTACACTTCGTTCACGTAGTCAGAATAGCAATTAAATATCTCACATAAGAAACGGAACTTATACCTCATGCGTAATAATTGAATTAATGCTGGAAGAAGTGAACATATAGAACTGTATGGAATCTATTATTTGAAACCAAGAATCAATTGTTTTCGGGTAAGTGAGGGCTTATGTTCAGATGTATGACAGATTAACTCCCCCGCTAATATCATTGAGACTTAACTGGATTTACGATCAGTTTTTTCATGACCGCGTCTTCGAAATACTACAGCCATTGACAAGGAAACAAGCTGATGTGTGTTTGATGAATAATTACGCAAAGGATAGCCAATACAACAATTCCGATGAGCTATATATTTTTTTTTTACAGTAGCCGTATGTTTCGTGCATATGCTGCATATCACATTGACTTCCATTTGACATGTGCCACGAGTAAGAAACAACCGACACTTGATCCACTTCGGTAACTGTTTTACCGATAAATAAAACAAACAGACGTACTTTAACTCATGTTTTGATTTTTTTTATTATGATTTCCACAAGCACCAAATGCGCACGCACACACACACACACACACACACACACACACACACAGACACACACACACACACACACACACACACACACACACAGAAATGTTTAAGATGTCACTCGACTGTAAATGTAGTTCTAAATAATACTTCATAATAGGTCTATTAAAATTCCTTAGACAGGAAACGTGAAATCAAGGAACGTATTTGTTGTAAAGAGGACATCCGTGACTCTCACTACCCACAAGTGTCACATTCATGCAATCAATTAATGTGGTTGATTCTATTACAGGAGAGAAACGAAATTTCTTGGATTTTTTTTCTAAATATTAGAGGCTATTTCTCTATCTTTTATCCTTGACTTTTTTCAGTCATTGTATACGGTCATGCTTTGGCAAGCCCTCCATGAGTTTAATCGAATATATTGTCCAGCGTGGTAATTCATCTCTCTCGCGGAATCGCAAAGTTTCTGAAACTTACACGAGGGTATCGAGTTGTGCGTGTAGACACACACACACACACACACACACACACACACACACACACACACACACACATACATGACTTCCTTTTGCAAATACTGTTAGAGCACAGAAAGTGTGTCAATAGCCAGCTGAAGAAGGCGTTCTCCAGGGGCTACAAGCTACAGTAGCATTCACCCTTTCTGATTAGCTGCATTTAATTGGCAAATATACTTCACGTTATATATATATATATATATATATATATATATATATATATATATATATATATATATATATATATATATATATACATACAGAGAGAGAGAGAGAGAGAGACAGACAGAGAGAAAGAGAGAGAGAGAGAGAGAGCTGTGGCAATGTCTTACCAAAAAGAAAAACTATACTTATCACTGAATACAACTAGGGTGTTAGAACACCTACATTGCTAGAAATAAGAGCTAAAATGCTCTAAAGCTCTAGTTAAAGCACATAATTGTATACATATATACTGAGAGGGACTGTAATCGCTCGAAAATACCGGTCGAGTATTTCACTTACTGATCGGTAAGTTTCGGCTAATTCCGTAGACTCATCACCACAGACTGCACGAATCGGTTGGTTCCGGATTTAATTCTTTCTCAGTACATATGTATTGATTATTAAAAATCTATGGATGATTTATTTTATCAGTAATGTGTATACGAAAAATTAATATAGACAGCCGAGTGCAATATGTTACCATAGTGATATATGCATGCGCATGGGGGGGGGGGGGTAGAATAGAGACTAAGACAGTATAACTTCTTTGAGATCGAACTTCTTAACGTAATAACCCCGTCTGCAAAAGAGTAATGGCTTCTGAATTTACACAGCGAGTAGGTGTTGAAGATGAATACTTCATCAAGTCTGCTACCCGAAAATGGCACCTGTGTCTCAATGGGTTTGGAGAACATAGCATTTATGAACAAAAGAAAAACTAAGAGGTGAGATGAAATTCTCAAATGGATTAACACAGTGCTAAATAATCTCTAGAAAAAAAAAAAGAAACGTATTGGTTCAAAATTATTAGCTGCAAAATTGAAATAATTTCAGTCAGGTTCTGAATTCTGTATAATGGAAACTACCAGTAATCGAAATACAGTTAGAGAGAGAGAGCGTGAGAGGCAGAGACAGAGACATAGAGAAAAGTGGGGGAGAGGATGTGTGGGAGAGAGAGAGAGAGTGAGAGAGATAGAAAAATATAACTAGAACAAAATAGAGGGAGATACAGAGATGTACATCTGGAAGTATATGAGTTATTTTTCAGCTTTGATTTGGATCTTATGAATAAACATGAACATTAATATTATTTCTTCCTTTGTGCATGCAAGCGCACACACATACACATGTATGAATACATCCCTGGATTGACATGCATGCATGTATGCAAATACGAGTTTATCTATGCATACGTATGCGTTTATTTACTTTACTTTTCATGCATTTTTTTTTGTGTATTGTTAGCGTATTGGTATATATTTCTTTTTGTTTATTGTAAAGATGTCTTTAAGAAGTTTTTGGTATTCCTTGTGTTATTATTCCGGGTCACCGAGTACATTTGATGCCTGTGCCACAATGAAATGTTATTCAACTTAAATAAGAGTGATAGGAATGCACGGATAATTAAAAAAAAAAACAGAACAACCACAACAACAAGAGGAACAAAATAATAGCGACGATGTATCTATTGTACTAGAAAACAAATAATTTTTGTTCATAAAAAGAACGCCAAATAATAAGAATATAATTATAATTACAACAACAATAGCAACAATAATAACAATAATAGTTATAGTAACAAAATTAATATAAAGAATTTGAAGAATATAAAAAATATCAACTGTAAAATATGATAAAACAATTATATTATAAAAGAATTCAATTGCCATTAAAATTGATTTAATCGAGTTGTAAACACATGAAATTTATATTTATTGTTTAATCAATTTACTCATACGTATATTTGAGTGTTTCTTTTCATATTCTAATGCATATGTGCACGGGTAATATGTGAGATACACATATATTTATATATATGTATATACCCATACATTATATAAAAACGTGTGTGTGTATGTGTATACAAACTTTATATATATATTTATACATATATATATATATATATATATGTATATAGATGTGTTTTAAGTACATGTTTGTATACATATATGTGTGGCTGATGCGTGAACGCATAAAGGCAAACTAAAAATGAAGACGGCAGGTGATTATCAGATGTAGAATATGTTGCGTTCCACGGAAACTGAATATTTCACAAATCGTTACTTCGAAGTTCCTATAACCGAAATTTAAACTGAGATCACTAACACCTATTCTATTTATGTGTTATATGTACGTGCGTATGTATGAATGCATATATATATATATATATATATATATATATATATATATATATATTTATATATATATAAGTATGTAAGCATTTATGATATCTCTCTCTCTCTCTCTCTCTCTCTCTGTATATATATATATATATATATATATATATATATATATATGTATGTATAGTGGCGTACGTACACTTTGGTCTCTTATATGTAAGTATATATTTATCTAAATCTTGTACGATTCTGTTCTTTCTTGTTATCAGCCCTTGCGCGTTTATTTCTTTCATTCCACACTTCGTTCTTTCGTTCTCCTCCTTTCTCACATTTCCTTGCCTTCTCTTCTTGTTCGCTTTCCCTCCTCTTTTTACTTCACTGTGCCCCTCACCCCGTTTTCTGCTTCCTCCATCTGTTTTGTCTTCTCATTCTTTTCTGTAAAATAGGGTAGGCTCGAAACGTCAAAGACTGTCCCAATTTCAAGGAGCGTCAGATTTGTACTTCTTGTTTGTTATCTCCTCATCTGTTTCGGTCTTTTGTCTCACTGACTATTGTACAATTATGAACCATATATATATATATATATATATATATATATATATATATATATATATATATATATATATATATATATATATATGCACACACATATGTGTGTGTGTGTATTTCGATTTGATGAATATCATACTTAAGACATTTACTGTTTCATTGCCATCTTGACATCAATATTTGCAATCGATCATAGATAATCTTTAATGCAGATTTACAATTATTCAATAAAGAAATCCTGATAGATTTTATGCTTCACTTTATAGAATCTGTACTGAGAATTTTTCTTTGTCATCTGCTTGTTATACTTCTACATCCAACGTGAGCATACAAAACTGAATTATTTCCTTTTAAATAAGCTTTCTTGTTTGTGTTATTTCACTCTTATTATTTAATGTTTTCATTTTTTTAATGTAAAGTGAAACAAAGAAATATCTATTGTACATGTACATCCGATGTAACAGTCTGATTCCAAATATTCGCAGCATTCATAATTGCATAGAATGTGTATATATCATATAGGCAGTCAGCAATACGCACCATATGTTCGTGTTTGAGGATTCATGTTAAAATGCGACTTTTAGTTAACGAGTCTTGTGAAAACATGAATGCTTTTGGTTGGGTGAGATGCAAAGTTTGATTTTCGATTTGTTTATAATGGGTTTATCTATTCCTTTACCTGCGTTAAACTCCTTTACACAGTTTAAATACCAGTACTCCGTCGCTTGCGACGATGAGTTTCCGAGTTCATCTGATCAACGGAACAGCCGGCTCGTGAATCTAAGACAAGTAGTTGAGCTCACCACAAACATGCGTACTCTTAGCGAGAAAGTGGCAAGACCGGTCATTTGAAAGACAGGCACAGCTCATTTTTTGAGTGGATTGGAGCCATACGGAATATGTCTTGCTGAATCGAAATTACAACCACATGATTGTAAGCCAAATACCATTACTAAGCTACACGCCTTCAGCACAGTTTGTTTTATTATGTGTGTGCCTCTTATATTTCTTTTCGGAGCTGCATCGAATCGAAAAGAACAGTTCTAGCTTTGTTCTAAGTCAAACTTGTTAACTCATGTTCTAAGGTCAAATTTCAGTTACATCGTCTGTCATAGCTATTTTTTTTTTTTTAATCATTGAAATAGTTTATATTAAAAGCATCCCATCAAATACCGTCTCTGGCGGAGGCATTTGCTTATGTTAAGCATATGAATTGCTGTGTTGTACTTTTCCCAGTATTTAGAGTTCAAAATGTGTTGCTTTAATGTATACAAAGTCTATCATCACCATTAACTCATGGATATTGCTGTGCATTATTCTGGGCCTCATTGCTGGTTACACGGCTTCCAACGGTTATAAGTGACCGAGGCACAGCACGTCGTCTGTTCGGGAAGGTTACTTCCCGGTCAAAGAATCGAAACCATGGTATAGCGTTGATGTGTTCAACACCCTAATCACCCTGGGTTACGCGTCTTTGTTAGAAAAATACCAGATTGTAAGATTATAGATGTTATTAATTTCGAGATAATTATTTAATTACAGTCATCTGCTCTATTACATTATTTACAACAAACATATCATGAATATCACTTGGTAGAATGATTAGCACGCCGGGAAAATGCTTGGCGACATTGTGTTCAGTTTCTGCCGATATTGATTTTTAATTCCGAAACTGGTAATGTTAATTTGATGCAGGTGCAATCGCATGATACTTTTGTCTTGAAACAAAGAAAAGGTGCAAACTACAGGCCATTGAAACACTCATGAACAGAGAAATGAAACAGTTCTTGGGCCATAAGCAGATGCTGGATCAGAGGTGTTTCAAATAAATTATAGAGGATTAATAAGCTTATATAAGCATTCCACATTACGAATACTTAAACATGAAGACAGTGGTCTTTAATTTGCCCTAGAGAAAAGCCAGCCTTTCCTATGTTTAGAGAAACCATATACATTCATATATACACAAAAGCGTATGCATGTATATATATATATATATATATATATATATATATATATATATATATATATATATACACACACACACGCATATGTGTGTGTGCGTGCGCTCACGCGTGTGAATTTCGTTCTCGCTTGTACACACATTGTTCTAAACTTGTCTCTTGGAATTAATTTCTCTGCTCAAATAATTTTGAGAATCAGTGTTTGGGAAATTGTAAGTTTTCCCATAAAATGAAGACTTCCAGAAAATAAAATCAGACTATTTTAAAGTAACAAATGTAGATGGTAAATGAGACCGGTACAGTATTGTGCTTTTCACTCAATAGAAATTTCTTCATGAAATCCTACACTGCAACGTTGCAGATATTTGTTAATGCTCCACTTTTTTTATATCCTCGTAAGGGAGCACTGTGTTGATAATCATAGGGAAGCCTTATGCTAGTTGTTAATCAATCGAAATGCTGAACTAAAAATAATATTACTAACACCGTCATATAATTACACATCGATACACGACTGTATAATTATTCTTTTATTGTTTTAATCTTTTATTTCGTTCAGTCATTTGACGGCAGCCATGCTGGAGCACCGCCTTCAAGAGTTTTTAGTCAAACAAATCGACCCCACAATTTCATAGTTTTTAAGCTGAGTACATTTTTCTATCGGTGTCTTTTGCCGAACTGCTACATTACGAGGATGTAAAAATACACCAACACAGGTTGTGGAGCGGTGATCGGGGAGAAAAACATGTAAACAAGGACACGAGTACATAGATATATAATACAAACACACATACATATATATATATACCGGTGTAAGCACATAAATGTGCAACAAGGTGGAAAAAAGAGTACTCAAATACACATACATACATACCTATATATATAAGTAAATATGTGAAGTATTATTACTGTTAAAAACAGTAATAATGAGGTGGCTAGCAAGACTTCTACCTAAACAGGTATAACATATTTAACGAAAAGGAGGGTAAAAATACCGCTTGCAAAAAAAAAGAAAAAAATGCAAGCGAAAGCTTAAAAAAAACACCAATTCTACGATAAATACACACACGAGCAATGTAATGAATATTTTAAAGAGTAGACCTGGATTAAATTTCAAGGTAGTCTAGTACATACTCCATATGAGACTCCTTCAAATTTCATCCTGAAGGTAGGCCTATTTTTTTAAATATTCATTGCATTGCTCGTGTGTGTGTATTTATCGTAGAATTGGTGGGGTTTTTTTTTAAGCTTCCGTTTTAATATTTTAGCAAGCGGTATCTTTACCCTTCTTTTCTTTAAATATGTATATATATATATATAGTGTTTGTGCGTGCGTTTGTTTGTATGTATGTATGTATGTATGTATGTATAGCCATAACTTATTGAAGTCAAACTAAAAATAGACTATACATGGATTTCTAAGAAGACAAAGGAAAACTGTGTCTTTCCTCCTAAATGGAAATTAATCGATCTCACTAGTAGTACACCGGATTAATTAACCAAAACTTATTAAATAACATTAATGTTAGATTTAGGCATGCCAATGTCCTCCGTTAATGGAAGAATAGTAACTTTGCATTCAATAGGTTTAATAAAATTAGTAATAAAACTGAGCTCCATCTCACTCAATTAGACTTTGCCGATTTCTGTTACATCACATCCAATTTCAGCTCACCAGTGCTTTAAATGTTACTAATATATACAACGCTATTAATGAATACTGAACAGACATAATTATACCAGCTCGAAAAACTTAGACTTCTCGTAACAAATACTAATTTGTATGGCATTATCAAATAGAACATAGACATGAGATACCAATGAATTTAAATCGCCCGTACATACCGCGATAAATACGTGGTTATATTGATGCTGGATTACCGTATCAGCATATGCCAACGGAAAATAAAAATTACTTTCTTCATATTCGTAAAGCACTTTTCTAAAGTTGTTATCAATTTTGCTGCTAATACAACCATATCAGCTAACATAAGTATAGCCAAATCCGTAGATGTTACTAGAAACTTAAACGCTAACAAGTTTAAACAAGATTAAACAACAAAAGAAACCAAGCGAAAAGCGCCAGGATATTAACAGCCTATTTAACCAAACGAGAAAAATTTTACGAGTACAAATCTTTGCTTTGTAATGAAAATGCTTTCGGTATCGTAGTCTCGTGATCTTTAAGGGCATCAACAAGATTTATAAATAATAACCACGCTAGAACTATTCCCTGTCATCCACTAAACGAAAATAAATTTCTGATAAACATGAGGTTCAAAACCTTTTTCTCATAATACGTCAAATGGAAAAAGATTAAACATCTGTTAGACCTTCTGAATAGACCTTTCCTGATATACCATCATTAGGTACAAAATCCTTTTCTCGTTAAACGTCAAAATAAGCAATAGTTAAACATCTATTATAACTCATTAGTAAATATTTCATGATAAACAACATTATAAAGTCTATTTAATAAGAATCATTCAAATTCTAAGTTATAGTTGTGCATCAAACATAAATAGTATAATTACAATAAATCTTGCCAAAACAGAAAAAATCTAGCAACAGAATATATATTCCCGTTCACTGAATTTAGAAACATCGAGATAATATCTTATGAGGCTAAAGAAATCTTCGCGGAAATGAAGAATTCAACGCGATTACACACGCCCAAATGCATTCATACCCAATAATCAAAATGCGGTACATAAACACAATCATTAAGATCTTTTAGGAAAACATTACTTCATTCAATACAACTACTATGCAGTATCCGTTGTACTTGTAGACTTCGCGCGATTAATAATGGGTCTGTATGTGAACATAACGATATACACAAATAGAGACATGCACAGACACACAAACGCACAAATACAATTATTTACACTCACATGTGTGGTCGTGGTGGTGTGTGTGTAAAAGCACTATCTCACTCTGTACACATACTACGCAGTATTCATGGTAAGTATAGTTGTCAAATATTATAGGTGAAATAAATAAACTCCTCATGTCACACCGAGTTTTAAGACTCACCGTTAACAAGGACGTACCCTACCATTCAACAGATCCTCAACGAAGCAACCATTACCTCGCAATGTCTCGATTCCACCGTTCAGTGATGTCAAGCATTATATCTCGGACATACTACAAATGATTTATGAATTATAATTCATGTCCATATTTTAAAGTTTACAGTAACCCTTCGCGCAATCAGTACATCGCTGATTTTTCGGGCTAATATATTTAAATTTATATCACGGACTCCTCAGTATATCGCGGGTTTCTGCGGCCGATAGGTATTTATACTTATTTAGATTTTAATTATTTCTCTGATAAAATGAGCATTTTCACGCCTCAAAAATTAATAAATAAAAAGAGAGTAGAGAACTGCACTGTATAATACATTAATTAAAATATGTTAAAAGAAAATACGTAGTGTACCGTAGATGAGCAAACGAAGAGAATCGCACATATTGTATGGAAAATGAAACTTGGGAGGCGAGTTTGTGGTATTGGTTTGCATTTATAGTAAAGTAAATGTAAACAAATTATAAAAATAATAGAAATAATTAAAATATAGAGAGAGTACAGTACTGTTTCATTTTCGCTGATTGTCTCAGGAGGTTTTGAAACGTAACAACCGCGATAATCGAGGGATTACTGTATCAGATATCCAGCACGTCGTGACGTTCAGTGCTGGCTCGTAATTAACTGCTCACGTGTTTTCCTGGTAATGTGCATGAACGTGTTCGCCTTCATGCGTGTGTAATGTATTCTTGTGTGGGATTTTTCTTTTGCGTTTTCTTTCTGTGTCATATTGCGGTTTATATAGATCAGGGGTGGTGAAATCCCCGCCCACAAGACCATTTTATTCCTCCCGCAGGCTGACACACTAGTACGTACAAAATATAGTAAATTTTCCAATTATAAAATTCATACAATATGCGTATGCCTATTTGAGACATAGGGCGCGTTTCCACTACGACTTAAAACGATTCGACTTGAACACAAAGTTGTCCGGTAATTGCCATTTGAATGGAAATTTTGTTTTCACGAAAGAACACATATGGCTAGGTTTTTACCATCTCTTTGAGACCCAACTACACTCTAGCAGAAAAATATAGAATACTTTATAAGTAATGTAAATGTCCTAAATTGAGTGGCGGCGTTAATGAAGGTGTTACGTGTCAATTTAATGTGTTATACATATTTTTAATAATCTATATCAAATTATGCATAGATTTGTACAAGATCTACACAGATATAAGAGAGAGAACTTGCGATCCGCCCGCAGACCTTTTATTTTTTTTCTGACATTTTTAACCACTGTACTAAAAAGTTTCCCCAGCCCTGAAATAGATAAAATAATGATATAGAAATGTTCCTAAGGTGCAGAGGTTTCACTAAAACCTCGTCTGTCCTTGCGCTCTGATCTCAAATTCCGTCGAGGTCGTCTTTCTTATTCAACCATTTGGAGTCGATCATTGAAGAACTAGTGGAGCTCTGGGTTCGATGTAATCGACTTAATCCCTTCCCGCAGATCGATATCTTTGTGCCAAACTTTCAAACCAATATGGATGTGTGCCGCCTACCCTCTGAATAGATATATAGATAGTTAATACATACAAACATACATATGTCCAGATATACACACAAATGCATATATATATATATATATATATATATATATATATATATATATATATATATATATATATATATTACTTGCAAGTTTGATGAAAATTTACTATGAGTAGGAAGAATATGTTGTTTCGTCTTCTACATGACTATTATACGAGTACTTTATATATATATAAATATGTATATATATATAAATTGTCGGGATTAATAATAAATTCTCCTATATTCCATCTTCTGTCTTTCATTTGTTATATATATATATATATCGTGGACATCCGTCGGTTACGACGACGAGGAAAGTCCACCTCGAAGGAATTTGAACTCAGAACGTAACGACCAGCTCACTACCGTATTATTAATATTAATAACACACGGTTCAATTCCACTCTGTTTTTTCTTTTTTTTTTTTGTCAACTGTTTGAATATCTTTCCAACTAACTAACCGATCGCTTTCTTAACCTGTTGGTTAAACATTTGCAGATGACGATGAAAAACTTACACGAAAAAATAAAATAAACACGACTGAGTGTATTACGGACAAGTTAAACAAATGATCGCTTAGTTAGCTGGGTAGATATTTAACTTGGTGAAATAGTCAATCGTTTCTTTGTTACCTTTTCGTCAAAGTTCTATTGTCGCCATTCGCAACTGTTTAATCAAAGAGTTAAACAAACAATTGATTAGTTTGTTGGGTAGGTATTTAAGTAATAGAAGAATAATAAAGGAGTGAAATTGAACCGGTGGGTGTCTTACTAACATTGGCGTAATGGCTCTCCCTAGACATAGCAAAATTATAGATTGGAGTAAAACAACAAAGGCAAATAATAGAGAACAGTCAAGTGGCACTCTGAAACTATCAAGGATCGTGCCGACACCATAGAATAAGTGTATATTAATTACATATGTTGAGGCCGAATAGAAAAAAAAAAATAGACCATATTTACAAAGAGACTGTCTACTCACTGTTATAAGCGTACTTTCATACATGTGATTTTACATTTCTTTCTCTTATCCCTACTAAACTGCATTATTTAGACAGTTAACAATTAAATTATCTTCGATAATTATTTTAATTATCGGCTTTATTTATATATTCTTAAGCTTTATTTTAAATAAGGAAGTAATGCTATGATAAGAATGTTCGGAGTCATAATTAATCTAATTTCTTCGGGCAGCTACTCGTTCTAGTTCTTTCTCATTATTTAACAAAGGCAAGGCAGCGAGCTGGCAGGAAAGTTCGCCGGGCGAAATGCTGAACGTTATTTCATCTGTCAATACGTTCTGAGTTCAAATTCCGCCGAGGTCGATTAAATAAGGAATCTTTTCCTTTTCATGTGTAGCTCGATAAATTAATTTTCTTTAGACTAAACACTTTGAAACTTCGTATACTGGTAGAATGTGTCATATCGAATATCTTTTACTCTTAGTGTTGTTGAGAAAATTTTCTATTTTCGAAGTTATTTCGTGTTAAATTTGTCGTATTTCGGTAATTTCAACCAAACAATGACGTGTATTCAGCAGAATAAAATTACTGCTGTTGTTCATTAACAGCAACTATCAGCCGTGTGTATTTAGTTTGTCACTGTTATTTATGACATCGTTCGTAAGTTTGTACTAGTTTTAGCTTTAAAAGAATTTGCAACAGTGTTTCTAGTTAGGGTTAGGGTTAAGGTTAGTGTTTTAGGGTTAGGGCTTTAGGACTAGGGCTAGGGCTAGGGTTGAGGTTTTAGGGTTAGGGTTACGGAAAAAGGGGAGGCGCAATGGCCCAGTGGTTAAGGCAGCGGACTCGCGGTCATAGGATCACGGTTTCGATTCCCAGACCGGGCGTTGTGAGTGTTTATTGAGCGAAAACACCTAAAGCTCCACGAGGCTCCGGCAGGGGATGCTGGCGAACCCTGCTCTACTCTTTCACCACAACTTTCTCTCACTCTTACTTCCTGTTTCTTTTGTACCTGTAATTCAAAGGGTCAGCCTTGTCACACTGTGTCACGCCGAATATCCCTGAGAACTACGTTAAGGGTACATGTGCCTGTGGTGTGCTCAGCCACTTGCACGTTAATTTCACGAGCAGGCTGTTCCCTTGATCGGATCAACTGGAACCCTCGTCGCAGTAAGCGACGGAGTGCCAACAACAACAATACGGAAAAAAAGGAAGAATGAAAAAATTGGTAATGGGGGGGGGGGATATTTCAAAATTCCGATTTTTGGCAATTTTCCGGAATCTTCGTATTCGAAAAGCTGGGTTTTTGGCAAAATAAAAAGTTAAAAGAAACGATAATTTGCGAGAAAATGGGAGGAGACAGGAGGAACTCTTTCCGAAAATAGCAACTGGAAAACATATATATATATATATATATATATATATATATATGTACTGCTTTTCCTTTCGAAAAATTATAGAACTGCTTCTAAGTGCTCAGGCTGAACCCGGAGATGCTCGATAATAAATAATATAATTATAAATATATAATTTCCAGAAGTAACACAAATTAGATAATAATTTTGTATATATGACATGCATTAATACAACACATACATTAAAACATTCAGAACATATTATTTATTAGAAATGAAAAATATATAAAATAAAATTACACATGAAAATATAAGCAAAAAAAAAATCCTGATATGCAGTGATATAGCGAATCTAAGAAAACCTTATTAAAAATTAAACTTAAAAATTTAGAATTAAAAAATTGTACATAAAAAGTTTTGAAATTACATTGACGGCAGTGACAGACCTTAACAAGGATTTTAATAGTCAGAGAAATATATTTATTTGAAGAGTTCTAAAAAATACATATAACTGGTTATAATAATAGGTCAGTTATATTTTATGGCCGTTTTAGGAGTCCATTTGACCTGGTTAGGTGTCATTTTTATATATCACGTAAAGACAATGTCTTCATCAGAAAAATAGAGAGCAAGGTTCGAAAGAAGATATAGAGCAAAGAAATTTCATTTAAGGCTACAAAATGCTGGTCACCAGTTATAGGGTTAGATATTGAATAATTTAATATCGACTTGGCTAAGCATGATGGGAAAGCAGAAAATTAAAGAAATTATAAATTCCTCATTAAAATTTCGCATTGCCGTCGTTGTAATTTATAATCTCTAATTTTTAATTCTAAATTTTTAATAAGGTTTTCTTAGCTTCGCTATATCACTCCACATCTCGAAATTGTTCTTGCTTACATTTTCATGTGTAATTTTATTCCATATATTTCTTATTTCTATTGTATTCTTAAATAATACATTTGATATGCTCCGAGTGTCTTAATGTATTTGTTGTATTAATATATGTCATAAATATAAGATTATTTTCTCATTTGTGTTTCTTCTTTAAATTTTATTATTTACTATAAATATATATATGTATACACACATACATGCACACCCACACACAAATATATGTATATATATATATATATATATATATGTGTGTGTGTGTGTGTACGGAAATTCTATTACAGTAGTTATCAGTGAAAAGAATGAATAGAATCAAATCAAATTTCGCTAAATTACGCTTCCAGTTTCTATCGTTTTAAAAGAGGATTAAATCCTGCTGTAAGAGAAACGAACATATTTGTGCAGCTTATTATTTAATGAGAATCTTTTCTAGAATATTTATGTGCTGATCTTAGAAAATTCTCATGGCATTGGTAGTCGGCCATATTGTGATGTTTATTACGTTATTGCAGCTATAGTTTTCTGTCAGCTTATCAAAATTCTGCTTGCTTTCAATATTGGACGAATTGTGTAAGTTACAATGATGAAAAAACTCCTTTTATCGAGTATTGTACAAATGTTCATCCTCGATACCTGTTGTATACATGACCGAAGTGGGATTTAGGGGAATTAATATATATATATATATATATATATATATATATATATATATATATATATATATATATCTCAATTTCTATACGCAAATTCACAACAGTTACCGTGGAGCGACATAAATAATACATCTATCTATCTATCTATCTATACATACATGCATGCACAAACACACAAACACATATGTATGCATATATATATATACACATACATACATAGACGTCTATATATGTAGTGAGAATTTACAAAAAAAAACAAAAGACGAAAACGGGTGTGTAAACAACAAAAAGATGTATTAGTTTAACGCTCGAGAAGTGAGAAAGTCTCTTACGTTTCGAGCCTACGCTCTTCGACAGAAAGGAACAGAGAAATAAACAGGGAGAGAAAATAAAAAAAAGTTTAAGTGATGAGTGTGTGTGTGTGTGTGTGTGTGTGTGTGTGCGCGCGCGTGTGTGTGTGTATTCCTATCTACATAAGTTTCCGTTAACACCCCACACTTCTTCCTCATTGGCTCACAGTGTATTAGATCTATTTCTGATGATGCTTTAATTACTATCTTCTGCTAATGTCACTATGAACTAACATAATTCTTCTGATTGTTTGATTGCTAACCTTGTCAGAAACAAACACACACTCACATAAATGCACCATACATGTATCTATCTTTACATGTGCATATATATATATATATATATATATATATATATATATATATATAGATAACGTACATGAATTGTTAGCACTTTCGTGTTGTATTTTTTTGTGTCGGTAGTGTTGATGATGTAACTTATGAATGTATTGTTTGTTTGTGGTATTGTTGCTTTTTTTCCATCATTGTTATCTGCTTGTTTTTTGGGTTGCATGTGTGTAAAGCATCATGTGGAGTATACTGAGGTTTATTTGTTCTTTTTTTTTTCTCTAGCTACTGTTGCTATTTCTATGCTGTTATTGGCGGTGTTGTTGCTGTTGGTGGTGGTGGTGGTGCATTATTTTCCCGTTGTTATCAATGTTGGTGTGGCTTGTGATGTTCGAAGTGCTGGTTGTAGTGGTCGTGGCGGTGTTCATAATAAATGTGTCGCTGCTGCTTTTTGTTCCGGTACGTTCAGGTGGCGTTGTTGGTAGGTTTCCTGCCTCTTATTTTTGTCGATGGCAGAGACGTCGACGAAGAGCACCACACTACCATTAGACCACTACCACTACTACTACTACTGCTGCTGCCGGTGTTATTATCGTAGTTTAATGGTTGTGAACTTTCTCTAGACGTTGCTTTAGTTATTGTTGTGTGGTTGTGTAGCTTACAATGCTGTTGTTCTTGGTATTGCTAGCGTATCTTTTGTTTGTCCCCGTCCCTGAACTCGGGGCAACAATGTGTTTCCTGGAAAAAAATAAACCCCAGCATTTCAATTATTTTGCTCTCCTGGTTATTATCATAGATACAGTTGGCATCGTGTGTGATGACGCTGACGAGGATGATTAGGATTATCATAATGATTATGATGATGAAAACGAAGGCGAAGATGATGATAATGGCGATGATGATGATCATGATCATGATCATGATGAAGACCATTATGATAGTGGTGATGGTGATGATGTTATTAGCGATGCTGTTGGTAATTATGGGGTTAGTACAAGTAGGGAAGATGGTGATGATGATGGTGATTATGATGAGGATGATGATGAGATTGATGATGTTGTGGTTGATGTTGATGGGGAGGAGGAGGAAGATGGGGAGGAGGAGGATATTGGTGTAAATTTTGGTGGTCGTGCTACTGTTTGTGATTGTTGTGATGGTGCAGCTGATAGTGGGGACAGAGACATTCTTTATACTGGTTGCCGTAGTGATGGTGGTGGTTGGAACGGTAACTGTGGTGCTGAGGGTCGTGGTAGTGGTAGTGGCGGTACTGACGTTCATAATAACGATGATCACCTTCATATTGCCGTTGCATCTGTTTTTTCTTCTAAAAATTTCTACACTTTGTTATTGTTACTGTTTTTTAATCATATCGATAGTTATCGCTATTAAAAATTTACAAAAAAACACAAGCACACAAAAAAAAGCCACCGTATCCGCCCCCCAGTAACAAATACTATCTGTGATTTGATGTCACATCCAAAAGACGAGGGTTAACACAAGCCCTGCTATTATTTGCTATAAAACATTTCCCTTTTCCTGTTAACTGGCATCATATTTTTTATTCTTTCTCTAAGGCTCCTTTTCATAGAATATCTTTCATCAAAAGAACATTAATGCCATAGCCTCTAGAAGAAGGTGTTACCAATTTTGCTGCCATTAACATTTTATATTTTATAAACTTCAAGGTCACGTTGGCCTTAAGTAAGATGCATTAGCGCTAATTTTTTTAATATTTTTTCCTTCACTCCTTATTTAAGATATTAATCAATATTCAATCACATACACGCGTACACACATACTTAAAAAAATATGCACAAGTCTATATGCACGTATATATATATATATATATATATATATATATATATATATATATATATATATATAATGTCTATTTGTAATATGTATATATATATATATATATATATATATATATATATAATGTCTATTTGTAATATGTATATATATATATATATATATATATATATATATAATGTCTATTTGTAATATGTATATATATATATATATATATATATATATATATATATATATATATATATATATATATATATATATATATATATATATAATGTCTATTTATATTATATGTATGAAATATATATAATTTATATACATATGTATATATATGTATGCATATTTATATATATATATATATATATATATATATATATATATATATAATGTCTATTTGTAATATGTATATATATATATATATATATATATATATATATATATATATATAATGTCTATTTGTAATATGTATATATATATAAATATATAATGTCTATTTATATTATATGTATGAAATATATATAATTTATATACATATGTATATATATGTATGCATATTTATATATATATATATATATATATATATATATATATATATATATATATATATATATATATATATATATATATATATATATATGTTTGTGTGTGTGTGTATGTATATAGATAGATAGATAGATAGATACATGCATAGATAGAAATATATGCTTCTGTGTGTATAAAAATAAGTATGTGTAAATGTATGTATAAACATATTGTACCTGTTTAATTATATTCAGTATGCCTCGAGTGTGACGTATATCTGCATAAAATCTAGCATCGTTACAACGTCAATAAATCAAATAAAGTCGGATCATATCTCAGAAGTCATCTGCAGTGCGTATATTTGCACATGCAGAGAGTACATACATATATGTTTCAATGTACATATGCATACATGCCCGTATGCATCTACGGACAAATGCATGTATGGGTATGTGTGTATGTATATATATATATATATATATATATATATATATATATATACTCAAGTACCCAAAATTTATATATATATATATATATATATATATATATATATATATATATATATATATATATACATAGATAGCTAAGCATGTATATAGATTTATACCTATATATGCTATTATACATGTATATATATATATATATATATATATATATATATATATATATATATATATATACATATATATATATATATATATACGGAAGTGCACTGGCCCAGTGGTTAGGGCAGTGGACTCGCGGTTTCGATTCCCAGACCGGGCGTTGTGAGTGTTTATTGAGCGAAAACACCTAAAGCTCCACAAGGCTCCGGCAGGGGATGGTGGTGAACACTGTTGTACTCTTTCACCACAACTTTCTCTCACTCTCTCTTCCTATTTCTGTTGTATATATATATATATATATATATATATATATATATATATATATATATATATATATATATATATATATATATATATATATATATATATGGGGTGTTATCTTTGTATGACAGAATTTCTGAACCACTGCTTGGCATCCGGTGTATGTGTGTTCATGTCCATGTCTCCACTATTTAGTATTTTGGCGAAAGATACGGATGCAATAAGAACCGGTCTGACCAAATTAGTACTGAGGTCGTTTCATTCGACAAAAGATTCTTCAAAGCAGTGTGCTCCCGAATGGCCATAGTCTATTGACTGAAACAGATAAAAGGTAACTGCTACTATAAGGACGAATATGACAAGAACAAGAATTAACTGAACCCAGATGAGAGGTTGTTTTGGCAATATCGACCTCGTTCTCCCTCCTCAGTTATTAATAATGATACAGCGGTGAGATGACAAAAAAAAAAAAGAGAGAGCACATCTGTTCACCAGACTTGCTAGTAATAGCAAGTATATGTCTCTTAAATTCTTGTTTACGGTTTTGTATAGAAGAAGGATATATATATCGGATATTGTTCATTGATATAAATAAATATCTGAAACATATAATAAAGTTTTATAAAAAATATTATTAAAAAAAAAAATGAACGGACAGACATGTCTGGAATGGCTTTGATCATAAATTTGTTTTGATCATAGATTTACTGAAGTTAGTCGTCGTCATCTTCATCATCATCATCAAAAACAAGAGCACTAACAACAACGCCGCTATTAACAACAACAACAACAACAACAGCTAAAATAACAGTAGAAAATACGTTCACCACCAATACCACCGCCAGAGTGAATATCATCTGGTGGGAAATATGTTGTTTATCTCTGTCGCAAATTCTGAACGATATTTTAATCGTGACGAGGACAGTTGTTTGTATTGACCTCATTGTATCACTGCTATTTATTCATACAGAATCAAGGTTCTGCCACGTCGATTGTAATTGTCATGGAGAGAGAAATTACTATACTCTTGTATTCATTCTGTCCGAGAAGATAATACGTAAATGCCATCGGTGTGTCGTAAATAACTGACAACCGTCTAAAATACGATAGATCTTTCTATTGATTGTTTGTTTCTGTGATTAGACTGCGCCCATGTTGTGGCACCATTTCGAAGTTAAGCTGAGTGAATCGACCCCAATGCCATTATTTTTTGTTAAATTCCGGTACTTATTCTGTCGTTCTATTTTGGCAAATCGGTTAGGTACGGGACAGTATGCACACCAACACCGGCGACCAATTATTAGTAGAGACATGGGTGCACTCCGTCGGTTACGACGACGATGGTCCCAGCTGATACGATCAACGGAACAGCCTGTTCATGAAATTAACATGCAAGTGACTGAGCAATCCACAGACACGTGTAACTATAACGTAGTTCTCAGGGAAATACAGGTACTACTCATTTTTGCCACCTGAGTGGACTGGAGCAATGTGAAATAAAGTGTCTTGCTCAAGGACACAACGCATCGCCGGGAATTGAACTCACGACCTTACAATCATGAGCTGAATGCCCAAGCCACGCCGCGCCTTCACTGTGACAAACAGAAGCAGAAATTCACTCAGATACACAAACACACACAGAGACTTACACACATACACACACACACACACACACACACACACACACACACACACACACACACACACACACACACACACATATATATATATATATATATATATATATATATATATATATATATATATATATATATATACACACACACACACACGATGGACTTCTTTCAGTTTTCGTATACGTGATGCACTTATAATGCTTTGGTCGGCCCGACGCTATGGTAGAAGACACCTACCCAATGTGTCACGACGTGGGACTCACCCCAAAGTCACGTGGTTTTGAAGAAACTTCCTTACCACTCACCAACACCTGCACAGATAATGCTTTTTATATCATAATAAGAAAATCAGGCAGGAACACTGCTTCAACAATTTAGATCATAAGTCATTTAGCAACAAAACTTAGAAGACTAAGAACTATAAACGAGGACATGTTAGAGCTACACAATGTTTAATCATAGTCAGAATGAAACCAAAAGAAAAAAAGTACGAAGGATTCAAAATCTACCTATTTCAATCAAGATCAACCAAGGTGGCAGATTTTGCGGATAACTTGACTTGGAGAAATTGCCGTTCACATATAGACATTTTAAAGAAGGTGTACCATTCTTGAAATAAAATCGAATAATTCTTTTCCCAAGGCCTTGTAAAAGGGTTGCAAGAAATCGTACCATAATTTGTAGAACAGTCTCGGGATATAATTGTTTAGACTTCTGAAATAACGTTACGTAAATTAGCTTGATTTCTTACATTTCGTGCTAGTAAGAAACCTTTACGTAAATCATACGATATGCATCGAAAAACAATTATTTTCACTGCCACAAAAGACTGGAATTATTATTTTTTTTCTTCTTCTCAAATTTCCCTTAACTTTATTTCTGGCATTTCCTCAGCTTGTTGATAATTTCAATATATCATCTAGAATCTGACAATAGCTAACATCGTGTGGTGCTATGAAAAGAGATTGTTTACACAGAATAATAGAAATATATCTTCTGAATCTTGTCATAGCACTCACAGATGTTGATAGTAAAAGGATGAAAGTACTTGCAATAAATACCAAAACAGATTAAAAAACATTAAATAAATTGTTCTAGCTCAGCTAGGAGCGAATTGACTAATATATATTTACACACACACACACACACATATGTGTATATATATATATATATATATATATATATATATATATATATATATATATATATATATATATATATATATATATATATATATATATGCATATGTACATGAACACAGACGCTCACACACACATAACTATTCATTATCTATATATGTATCACTTTGTCTCTTTGTCTGTCATACTCTACCTCTCTCTCCCTTCACACATATATATATACATACATATGTATATATATATATATATATATATATATATATATATATATACATATATATATAGCCAAGCCATGTATGTATATGTGTATGTATATATATATATATATATATATATATATATATATATATATATATGCATATATATGCCTACACGGACACGCACACACACACACATATATGTACATATAGAAGGTGCGGTGAATAAACTGTCGTCGTCTAAATTACGCAACAACGAAAATAACATCTTATTTTAACTGATATATTTTTTACCGAAATTACATAAAAATATCTTGAATTACTGACGAATAAATTTATTCAATAAAATCGCCATTGACCTCCTGCGAATTCGGAATCTCTTGCAACTTTTCTCAACGGCCTCTTTGTTTAAGTTGGTGAATGCTCCCATAATCCTTACTTTCAGTTCATCTTTGGTGTTAAAAGTAGTTTTGTTGGTCTCTCGCTCAACTGTAGCACACACATAATTTAAAGGGGGTTGCTGTGTGGGGAGGTAGGTGGCCAGATGTTAGTGGTGATGTGGTCGCGGAAATTGTCTGACAGCCATTGGGTTCTCCTGCTTGTGTGACATGATGCAGAGTCCTGTTTCCAGACATAGGGTATTCTAGCAGTAACACCCTGACCACGAGTAACACTACTTCCTCCAAGCACTTCATGTAGGCCTCCGTGATGAATGTGTGGCCATGTTGGACGATGAGTGGAGGCATAACGTCGGCATTGCAAGAGATCACTCCAAGTACCATAATGTTGACTGAATGTTTGATTTTTATCAGTCTTAGCACATGCTTTAGGGACAGGGCAAGCTAACTAATATTATGGGTGTTCACTGTCTGATCCTGATAGAATTTTTTCTCGTCTGAGAAAAACCAAAATATGTTCGGTTGGAAAGAATTCTTGAGTACGTTCAACAGCTTCGTAGGGTGGTCTTTTCTCTTGTTCTTGATGGATTGGGATAGAAATTGGTTCTTTCTCATCCTGTATGAGCCCTTAAACTTACATCTACAGACCATAATACATCTACAGTCCATAATAGGTAGGTATATTATGTTTTCACGAGTGGATACACACATACAGGGAGAGAGAGAGAGAGAGAGAGAGAGAGAGAGAGAAAGAGAGAGAGAAAGAGAGAGAGAGACAAACACTTACAATATTTGCAAGAAAAACTCTGTAATACCACCAACACTTTGGTTCAGTTATATTCTTTAAGATATTTCACGAATGGCACTGAACAGCTGCGGTGAACACAGGAATTTCCTGCTAAAATTATTTTGTTTGTAAGAATTAATGTGTAACTATTGCTAAATATATTGCAGTGACCATCATTAATTATAATAGAAATATCACAAACATTGGTGTACAGTCTGTATAATACAGAATGCATACATATAGACATACTTACACACACAGAGACGCATAAATACATAGATAAATGCATACATAGATAAACACGTGTGTGTGTGTGTGTGTGTGTGTGTGTGTGTGTGTGTGTGTGTGTGTGTGTGTGTAAATGCATCTACGTAAACATTCGTAATATATAAATACATTCGTGTGTGTTTGTATATATGAATACGTACGCAAACATATAAATAGATATTCGTAGAGTGAGAGAGGCATCGATATATAGATATATGTATATATTCATTAATAGGTATGCGTATAATTGAGTGTGTATATGTGTTTGTGTGTACTTCTATATATAACTGTACGACTGGGTGTTAAAGAAGCTTTAAAAAAAAAATCCATTTTTATTCTTCTTTTTCCTTTTGTCTTCCATAAGCGCATGAGTTGTCTATTCGTCTATCGCGCATTTCGTGACGTTTAGTCCCAAAATAAAGTAATTTATATTTTCAGCAATTGACCAGTGATAACTATGTGTCAATATGCAGTTTTGTCAGTAAAAAATGTATTAGTAAACGTATGATTAATGCATAAAATCCGAAAATACTGAGGAAATAATTCACGGCTGGTACCACAACAAGAAGACATGAATCCACCGTCAAATATAAATTGTTTATGCATGCACTTAGTTACTACTTCTCTACAAGATCACTGACACGCACCCATACATCACTAACTTCCAACATCTACCTCTGACTTCCACATACATCTCTTCCTACATACATCTCGAACTTCTTCCGCATGAAGTACAACAGATTTTACTTTCTTTTACACTGTTCTGCATTTTATTGTTTGTGCTTTCTGTGAGACGATGCACCAACTTAGTTTTTCGCAAACCAGACCAAATCCTCCGCACATAAAATATTCTTTTCTACTCTAGACACAAGGCCCGAATTTTTGGGGGCGGAGGCCAGTCGATTAGATCGACCCCAGTGCGTATTTCCCAAGGAGATACGCAAGCAAAATGGTGTGATTACAACCCTATCTAAATTTTCCCTTTTTTTTCTCTATGCTCTTCACCTTTATTTATCCTTTATTTTTCACTCTGATGAAGCACCATGTTTCAGATCGGTTTTCATGGGCCCGGTTTTCCCGTTTCAATGGCGTATGCGTTCTCCAGCTGGACGTGACGCCAGTCCATCGCAGCGTTACTCATTTTTTATGCTGACTGAGCTGGAACAATGTGAAATGAAGTGTTTTGCTAAAGAACACAACGCGTCGCCCGGTCTAGGGATCGAAACCACAATCTTTCAATCATGTGCTGACACCCTAACCATTAGGCCACGCACCTCCACACACAGATATATATATATATATATATATATATATATATATATATATATATATATATATATATATATATATATATATCTGTATGTATGGATAAACACACATTTTAGATAGATAGATAGATAGATATACAAATAACTTGGAAGTAACACAGAAGACAATATTGTAAAGAACGATGTTTGTTCCTTATATGCTAGTATGGAATAAGTCTCGGCTTCATAGATGTGCGAGCCAAATAAGACATGTTCAGTGCGGTGAGCGTGTATCGTCTTTGATAGTGTTTATTTAACCAAACACATGTAACGATGTATCGCGTTGTGAAGCACCAGTGGAATTATGTTCTACATTGTTGGATGAATGTCTTTGAAAAATTCTTTCCAACATTTCAAGTTTTGTTCCAAATTATACAATTTACCGTTGCGGTGAAGCACTCGTATTAAGAACTGTATATTATCTCACTTAACGAACCAGTAGATGCTTGGCAGAATCTTAGTCGAAATGCTGTTTCTATGATTAAAGGAAATTGTCAAGAGCACACGTCTGTATAGTAGTGGTATCTGTGTGTGCGTATATGTATGTGTGAATACGTACACACACACACACACGTGTGTGTGTGTGTGTGTGTGTGTGTGTGTGTGCATGCATATATATGCATATCTATCTGTATATATATTTCTCTATATATATGGAGTGAGTGATCGAGAAAGATGGGTAAACAGATAGATAGATATGTATATATAAATATGTTTCAAATCGTGTCTGGTGAATGTGAGTATAGCTGCATGTCTGTGTGTCTTAAGGCCTCCTTCTACTTTTGTAAACATGATGTATGTGCACTTCCTTTTTCCGTTCTACAAGCAAAACAGATGCACAAACAAACTATACACAACATACGTGCACGTATATCTATATATATATACACAAGTAAACTAATAATTATTATTTCAAATATTGGTAGAAGACAAGCAATTTCGGAGCGGAAATGTTACATTTTTTTTTGTCTGTTCTAAGAGGGTGAAAGACGATGTTGGCGTGGGTGGAATTTGAACTCAGACCGTAATGTTGGACGAAAGGCTGCTTGGCTAACGATTCTGCCACGGCGCTGTTTTGACAATAATAATGACAATGTTTTCTACTGTAGGCACAAGGGCTGAAATCTGGGAGAGGGGTATAATCGATTACATCGACCCCAGTGCGTAAATGGTACTTAATTTATCGACCCCGCAAAGATTAAACGCAAAGTTGACCTCGACGGAATTCGAACTCAGGATGTAGCGACGGACGAAATACCGCTAAGCATTTCAGCCGGCGTGCTAACGATTCTACCAGCTCGCTGCCTAAACAATAATAATGATAATAATGGGAAGAAGAAAAAGGTGTGGGGGGGGGGGATAAATGCTTTAATGAAAAAGAAAGAAGTGAACAACATAAAACTGAAGAAGAGGAATGGAAGTTTAGAAGGACGAGTATTGGAAGAACAAAAAGACATCGAATCAATACATATTTATGCATAGGAGAGTTGTGATTTGCGTTTAGTAGAATTTAATACACGCATTGTATTGTATACACATACAACAAAGGCAACTCTTAGAAATATTTCAGACTTTGATAGGCAATTAAACATAGACTAATATCAATACGAATCAACACTGTGTTATATCCGAGGAAAATGGGGAAAACAAATTACTGACATGATAATATTTCCCTCTTAAAAATGAAGAAATTAACCGAAATATGAAGATATGAGAATAACGATAATGGTAATGCGTGATCGGAAAAAAAGAAAAAGAAAGCAAAACCCGAAGAAAAACATAAGCAAAGACAAAAAAAAGGAAATAAACATATAAACGAATGCATAATGGAAAAAGCCAGCACATAAATAATCATGAGAAAATACGTATAAATTCTACAGGGCATAGAACCTTCAAAGCAGTGAACAGTTGTGTTTGAGAGAATCATTATAACGACAAGAAATCCTTGTATTTATCCAAGTCACCTAAAGCACCGATCGGTTGCTCAGTGAAATGCAAAAGTTGCAGTTGCAGCTACTACTACTACGACGATGACGAAAACGCAGAAGAAGAAGAAGAAGAAGAAGAAGAAGAAGAAGAAGAAGAAGAAGAAGAAGAAGAAGAAGAAGAAGAAGAAGAAGAAGAAGAAGAAGAAGAAGAAGAAGAAGAAGAAGAAGAAGAAGAAGAAGGTGATTAGGCTGGATAAAATTTGTCGCTTTAAATTAATAAATGCAAAATTCCCATTTCTACAATCACTGCTTTGTGTCATAATTTTTTATTAATTGTTCTGACTCTAAACCAAGCATAGAATTAGGATTAAAAAGAGAAGAGGAAAAAAAGTGAAAAGCAGGAAATTTCGGGAGCATAATGCATTCATTTTACTTCCGAAGTTTTGGCAAAGAACAATTTATTCAAAGTCTTGACGAATTTGAAATAGGAATTTTGATATGTATTATGAAATGCCAATAGAAGATAACATTAGAAATAGTCATATGTCTGGAAAAGACTCAGCAAACGGCACGACTTTGCGATATTCGTTTTATAATAAGTCAGTTGTATCTATTGAAACGTAGTAGACTAGAGATTTTAGGAAAATATCCAAACTGGCGTCTTGATATTCTTCGGGAAAATGCAGTGTGGTTCTTCCGAGTCAATATGAAGAATATTGTCCAGGAGTATGATGCTCATTTGCACTACTAACCCTCTGCAAAATACATAGATCCTCACGCATCAGCACTAAATAGTGTTAGATATCTGTCAGTATTCCACATTTCAAATGCACGTTGCTTCATCTGGGCGCCACCAGTCTGAGAGTGGTTTCGACGTGAACCATTGATATTGTAGATATCATTATGTACTATACATTATTTGTATACATTATTTTATTACACGTGAGCATATGTATACATATGTACTTGTATAGACAAATATGTGAACATAGATACATTCACACATATGAATACACATACACAAACGTGTATATATATATATATATATATATATATATATATGTGTGTGTGTGTGTGTGTGTGTGTGTGTGTGTGTGTGTGTGTGTGTGTGTGTACTTTTATCTATGTACATATATAGGCGCAGGAGTGGCTTTGTGGTAAGTAGTTTGCTTACCAACCACATGGTTCTGGGTTCAGTCCCACTGCGTGGCACCTTGGGCAAGTGTCTTCTACTATAACCTCGGGACGACCAAAGCCTTGTGAGTGGATTTGGCAGACGGAAACTGAAAGAAGCCCGTCGTATATACATATTTATATATATATATATATATATATATATATATATATATATATATATATGCGTGTGTGTGTGTGTGTGTGTGTGTGTGTGTCTGTGTTTGTCCCCCAACATCGCTTGACAACCGATGCTGGTGTGTTTACATCCTCGTAACTTAGCGATTCTGCGAAAGAGACCGATAGAATAAGTACTAGGCTAACAAAGAATAAGTCCTCGGTTCGATTTCTTCGTCTAAAGGCGGTGCTCCAGCATGGCCACAGTCAAATGACTAAAACATGTAGAAAAGTTTTAAAAAATAATGTAAATATATATACATACACATATAAGACATGTATACATATTTATGATATATACATATATATACATTATATATTATGTAACCGTACATATAAATATATACTTACATCCATACACAAACACGTATGCAATTATACATATAGCAGTTTTTATAGTTATTGTTTTCACGTAACACGTAAGTGGATTGCTTGAGAATTTCATGAAACAAGGAAGCAAAATATTAAAAAAAACGTTGAAGTCTTTCAGAAGAGCTACACACATTAATAGATATCAAGTAGTAATTGTGATTAATGAATGCAATTAATAGACATTAACTAATGAATACGTTGAAGGGCACTTTATGGAAGCAAAAACAACAACTCCATACGTAAATATTAAATTATAAAACACGTATACATATCTAGAAAATCGGTTCGTTTCGGAATTCATATCGCGTTAAAAGGTTTCAAATTCTGGCACAGTGCCGGCTGTTTTTTGAGGGAAAAGTTAAGTAGATTATACCGCAGTACTTCTTGGTATTTATATTCTTGACCCCAAATGAGGAAAAGTAAAGCCGAGCTGGGTGGGATTTGAACTCAGAGCATGAAAACGGACGATATGCCGCGAAGTATATTCTATCTTCTTTTCTTTTTTTCTTTACTTTTTTCACCTTTTTGGCTGCAGTGATGCTGGATCACTACTTAAAAGGAATTTAGTCCAAGAATCAGAACCCGACTTATTCTGTTAAAGTCTAGTACTTATTCTATCGGTGTCTGTTGCTGAACCGTTAAGCTACGGTTGTGAAACGATGGTGGGAGGGCAAACACAGGCTCACACACACAGGCTCACACACACACACAAACACACAAACACACACACACACACACACATGAGCTTCTTTCTGAAGGCGGCGAGCTGGCAGAAACGTTAGCACGCCGGGCGAAATGCTTAGTCGTATTTCGTCTACCGCTACGTTTTGAGTTCAAATTCGACTTTACCTTTCATATTTTCGTGGTGGACTAAGTAAGTACCAGTTACGCACTGGGATCGATATAATCGACTTAATCCGTTTGTCTGTCCTTGTTTGTCCCCTCTGTGTGTAGCCCCTTGTGGGTAGTAAAGAAATAACACACATGGGCTTCTTTCAGTTTTTACGTGTACCAAATCCACTCACAAGGTCCGAGTCCATAGTAGAAAACTGTTGCTCGAACTTCAACGCAGGGCATCTGAAGTCTGGGAAAATGTGGCACGGAAGCAAACTTCTTACCACACAGCCACGCCTGCGCCTCAATGAACTGAAGATATGTAGGTGTAACGTTTTTTTTGTGTTCTTTATGTAACATTCGTGTTGAAATCCCTGTTGTTAAGTTTCGTAGTTATTAGTTTGAGGAGTAAATACGAAGACAATGAAAGATTTTGATTTTCTTTGAGGTTGGTGGGTGGGTGAACAGAAACGGAAATGACAACTGAGAATGAGCTCATTTGGAAAGATGGTCCGAGATATTTCGAATGTGTCCACAAAATCAAATTCCTAACCAGAATACTTATGCTAACTTTAAATTGCACCTGAAACAAAATCTGACCTATCATGTTCTTATTTACATCTACAGTACATTTTTCGACGTTCAAGTTGACCAACCTGGAGTTATATTACCCCTTATATTATCCTACCGAGTATCTCTAATATATATTAATGCCAATTATTATTATATGAATGCATGTCTCTTTGTTTAAGTCTCTACGTACAATGTTGTTGTTGTTGGCACTCCGTCGCTTACGACGTCGAGTATTCCAGTTGATCCGATCAACGGAACAGCCTGCTCGTGAAATTAAGGGGCAAGTGGCTGAGCACTCCACAGACACGTGTAACGATGACGTAGTTCTCGATGATATTCAGCGTGACACAGTGTGACAAGGCTGGCCCTTTGAATTACAGGTACAACAGAAAGAGGAAGTAAGAGTGAGAGAAAGTTGTGGCGAAAGAGTACAGCAGGGTTCGCCACCATCCCTGCCGGAGCCTCGTGGAGCTTTTAGGTGTTTTCGCTCAATAAACACTCACAACGCCCGGTCTGGGAATCGAAACCGCGATCCTATGACCGCGAGTCCGCTGCTTTAACCACTGGGCCATTGCAACTCCACTCTACGTACACTACTAAGTTACATATTCGCTATTGTGTATGATATTACAGTTATAAGACGTAGCGTGAGAAAGACAAAAATAATATCATTTATTAACGCGAAAACATTGTTTACATGTGATTTTATATACTACAGGTCCATATAAGAAATATTCTCCAGGTAAATAACGCAGTGTTCTGTCTTCTAAAACAATCTACACGTTACGTTGGAGATTAAGATTGGTTTTTAACTATTCACTAGTGGCAAAACATTGCCAAAGATGTTAAACACTAGATAGATTGTTTTTGTACCTCCAAACCACTAGAAATATTTAAAAAATGTAACAAATGTTATTGTTATTACAAATTTATTTTTACCTCTCATGTCTTTATATAAATATTTCTGTATCTCTCCAGTTTTGCTTATAATTAATGTTTTTATAAACATATTCAAGAGGTGCCATAATGTTCCTAATATATATCTAACCAATCTGATGGCTTAGTGGTTCATATAACTGTGTACAATATGCGATTAACTTGGTATTGCAATGACGAATGCTAATAATTAATTTTGCAGTCATTGAAAATATGTGCTAGAATGCTGCGTAGCTTAAACATACATAAAAATTCAGGTTAGTAATATGCCAATGCTGTTGAACAATAGAAATTACAGAATATGTACGTACATACATGCATACACACATATATATATATTATATATACATATATACACACACATACATATCGTGGCACTCCGTTGGTTATGACGACGTGGGTCCCAGTTGATCCGATCAACGGAACAGCCTGCTGGTGAAATTAACGTGAAAGTGGCTGAGCACTCTACGGACACGTGTACCCTTAACGTAGTTCTCGGGGGAGGTTCAGCGTGACACAGAGTGTGACAAGGCTGGCCCTTTGAATTACAGGCACAACAGAAACAGCAAGAAAGAGCGAGAGAAAGTTGTGGTGAAAGAGTAGGGCAGGGTTCGCCACCACCCCACGCTGGTGGCTCGAGCAGCTCACAACTTTCGATCTGGGAATCGAAATCGCGAACATTCGACCACGAGTCCTCTGCTAACCACTGGTCCTTTGCCCCTCCACATACATACATACATACATACATACATACACACTCACAAACACATACATACATACATATGAATTATATTCACAGAAAAGTGAATTGACTATTGAAAATTTTGGACAACAAATAATTATATTTCCGTACGGTGGTTCGTATTCTGAGTTCAAGTCTGCTCACGACGCAAAATATATATTAATATGAACTGCAGCAGATTGTAACAAGTGTATAACTACAGCAACTATTATGCTTTTTTTCCCGACATTGAAAATAATACTTACAGACGACAACAATATCGCAGACAAAAAAATCACACGGTATTGAGTGTATTATAATATATGGCATACGAGCGTGAAGTGTGTATGTGGTGTGTACGTATATTTGTATGAATCAGTCCGTTTATGTACGTGGGTATGTATTAAACCAGGAAGTAAGGCTTGCGAAGAAGGACAACTGGATTCGCAATGGTAGGCGGGAAACATCAGATTTCGTATGTAACAGGATGTAACAATGGACATCACAAGGAATGTATTTTCGTCAAAACAACATATTAGGGAGGCAGGATCAAAAAGAAAAGAAAACACCACAAAATACATAAACGCTTTTATTTACATACATACACATGTTTATATGTACATCTATATATATGTATATATAAATATATCTACATACATCCATTCAGCCATGTATCCATCCATATATATATGTATATATATATATATATATATATATATATATATATATATATATATATATATATATATATATATATATATATATATATATATATATATATATATATAATTGCATGCCTATGTGTGCCTTACAAAGATGGAAGAATAGCGAATGTAAAAAGTAAATTTATGGATAATAAAAAAGAAGTAAGAATAGATTATTTCCGTGGTTCTCCAACAGAAGAATCATTGGTTTGTTTGCTTGGTAAGTTTGGAATCAAGTAGATTTTTTTTATCGTCAATGAACACTACTGATATCTTACAAGAAGTCAGACATACGTTTCAATGATACACTTAGACATACGCACTCGTAGGAAAACGAATAAATACACAGTCGTGTATTTGTATGTGTAATTTGTACATTCATATTTGTATACATACCCGAATATACTATATCCCACGGTGTGTGTATATATGTATGTATGAGTGTTTATGTGTATATGTATGCATGCATATATAGGTGTATATGTAAACACAGACACACGCATATATATATATATATATATGCTAACATCAACATAGAAACACACGCGCATATATATATATATATATATATATATATATATATCAATAAATATTATATATATATATATATATCTCAATAAATATTATATATATATATATATATATATATATATATATCAATAAATATTATATATATATATATATATATATCAATAAATATTATATATATATATATATATATATATATATATATATATAAACAATATAAATATGCATATATATATCCACACACGGGAACACATACAAGCGCACAGACACATACATTTATACACATGCAGCGTAACTTGTATATATCACATACATGTGGTGTGTGTGTGTGTGTGTGTGTGTGTGTGTGTGTGTGTTATTTACGTTTGTCTGAACCTACATCTAAATTGATAAATCCGGTCACCGGTTTAAGCTGCTCTCTGAATTTGTTGGAGACAGCATCGCGTAGCAAATGTATGCATGTATATATATATATATATATATATATATTAATATATTTATATATACATATGTATATAATAAAAATAATAATAATATATATATATATTATTATTTATATATATATATATATATATACGTAGAGACATACATGCATATATACATATATATATAGACGTATACATATACATAGATTTACGTATATATATATATATATATATATATATATATATATATATATACACACATACATACACACATTTATATATATAACATGATACACGTGCGTTTTTTTAACGTTATATTTTCACCCTTGACACAAACATACAGACGCCGAGTTGGTAATAAACAAAGGTAGAAATGGATACAAAGACCCGAAGTTTTGTGTGCGAAATGGGTGCCTGAGTGTTTTTACGCACCTGAGATAGCGTTTATGTAATATTCTAGTGTTTATTGTGTCTTCATATGGGCATGTATAGTTATATTACTCCACAACTTATCCTACGACATATACCGAGTGTATATTAATTTCAACTGTATTATTATGTTAATTTATGTATGTTTGTGTCAATATCTACAAACACATATGTCTATGCGTATATTTATTCGTACATATATCTTTTCGTATGCAAATGCATATTAATGCAAACCTATTCGTGAAATTACATAACACAACATAATTTATACATATATATATATATATATATATATATATATATATATATATATATATATATATATATATATATATACTTTATTTAAAAGCAGCAGAAATATAACAAAAAAACCGTTACTGTGAGTTTCACGTTCCCGTTCCCGCTCCGGTATATATATATATATATATATATATATATATATATGATGAAGGCCGATTTATATATATACACATATATACATATATACATACACACACACACACATATATATATATATGTATATATATATATATATATAAATATATATATATATATATATATATATATATATATATATATATATATATATATATTCATGACCATATATATATTCATGACCATATATATATATATATATATATATATACATATATATATATATATATATATATATATATATATATATATATTCATGACCATATAGAACATAATATAACATGATATAATTTAAGAATTTATATGTGTGTGTGTGTGTATCTGTGTGTGTTTGAATATATATATACATACGTATTCATGTATGCATTTATACACACATCTGCATACGCATATACATACATACATACATATACATGTATAAAAATACGTTAAAAGTAGTAGATCTTTGAGAAGTTTTGCACGTGTGATATTCGTGGAAGAAAGCAACCGTAAATATATCTTTACAATTTAGCTTCAAGGAAGAAAAATGAAGCATTATGTAGAACGAACGCTTCTGTTATCAGCGTTACTTGCATATAAAGTTGGTGGCGTTATTGTAGGGTGTTTCTATTCGAAACACATTAGAATGTGGAAGAAAACATACGAAAAAATATAAGCATTATTTAAGTATGTTTCTAAATATATGTAAGTTTTATTTGTTGTTGGTGAAGTTTCAAATCAGCCGTGATGAAATATACTTATGATATATAGGAACCCAGCCGTGTCCATCTGATGTTTTCATTGAGAGACAGTGTATCGAAAATTGCAATAACCAATGTATCGTGTTGCAGAACAAGACTCCTTGATTCGATGTGATAGTACGGCTTTGCTGCGCCTTGCTAGAGTTCAAGTCAACGTATATCATATTACTCATTCAACCATATATCTACAGGTTAATTTTTACGATGTCTTGTTCCATTGTTATTATTGTACTTGCGTAAGATGCCGAGCGTAACACACCGGGCGAAATGCTTAGCGGTATTTCATCTGCGACTAAGTTCTGAGGTGAAATCCCATCGAGTTCGACAATGCCTTCTATCATTTCGGGGTCGATTAAAAAAGTACTACTTTCGCACAGGAGTCGATGTAATCGACTATCTCCCTTCCTCCCAAAATTTACAAGGCCTTGTCTCCAGTGTTGAAATAATTCTTCTTATTATTATTGTACTTGCATATTTCTTTTTGCATGGATATGTGTGTGTGTGTGTGTGTGTGTGTGTGTGTGTGTGTGTGTGTGTGTGTGTGTGTGTGTGTGTGTGTGTGTGTGTGAGTTTGATGCTTGAAGTACCGATGTAGCTATAGGTTAATACCTATTTGTTTCGTAGTTTACAGAATCCTTTGGATTCTCGAAACAATCCAGGAAATCGAAACAGACCTTTCAGAGTTCTCTGTAGTAATCGGAAAGATTTTTCACTAATGGGATTAAAAAGCTTACGTGTAGATGCAAAAACGTCATAGATAATCATGGAAACTATACTGACGATGAACTTTCATTAAAATGTAAGATTTGAACGCATGTTTTCCTTATTTAAAATCCGGAATTACCCTAGGGGATGACCTGATATAAACAAAAAGAGTTACTCTCCGACAGCTACATGACTCGAACCCGTGTCTTTTAACTACTTGCTCAGTGCTCAACCATTCATACAAACATATACACAAAACATATACACACACACACACACACACACACACACACACATATATATATATATATATATATATATATATATACGACGGATTTCTTTCAGTTTCCATCTACCTAATCCACTAACAAGGCTCTGGTCGGCCCGATGTTATAGTAGAAGACACTTGCTCAAAGTGTCACACAGTGGGACTGAACCCGGAACCATGTGGTTGGTAAGCAAACCACTTGCCACACAGCTACAACTGCGCACGAATATATTTAATACCATCACCCACTTCATGCACAAATATATTTTGTGTATCTAATTTGTTTATCAGCATAATTGCCTACACACACACACACACGCAAAACACACGCACACACACACACACACATCCCCAATGTTCATATATCAACGTGTACTTTCTTGTGCCTGGAGGCGCAATGGCCCAGTGGTTAGGGCAGTGGTTAGGATCGCGGTTTCGATTCCCAGACCGGGCGTTGTAATTGTTTATTGAGCGAAAACACCTAAAGCTCCACGAGGCTCCGGCAGGGGATGCTGGCGAACCCTGCCCTACTCTTTCACCACAACTTTCTCTAACTCTTACTTCCTGTTTCTGTTGTGCCTGTAATTCAAAGGGGCAGCCTTGTTACACTGTGTCACGCTGAACATCCTCGAGAACTACGTTAAGGGTACACGTGTCTGTCGAGTGCTCAGCCACTTGTACGTTAATTTCACGAGCAGGCTGTTCCGTTGATCGGATCAACTGGAACCCTCGACGTCGTAAGCGACGGAGTGCCAACACGATACAAAATAAAGTATATCATTGTTTAATAGAACAAAAATTTTCATACACACGTATTCACGCACATGACCACGTAAACATATCTATAGATGTATATCTCCAAACTCTTATATTTGCGTATGTAAATGCACATATATGTATATAATTACATCAACCTACATACATCTGTGTGATGCGTGTGTGTATGTGTGTGTGTGTGTGTGTATGACATACCGTGGATTCTGCAACAATGTTATTCAAAACTAAGCAGCCCCGAAGCCATTTTTTTTCTCTGATATATGGTTAAGATCCCTTCTATATGTATGCGTACTTATGCATTATCAGAATGAAATTGCTCATTACTTTTGCTCGTAAACGCATACTTACTTCGATATATACAGATCCGCAAACACCACATACCCATGTGTGTATTGTGTATCTAAACAAACACATATATACATATATATATATGTATACTTAATATATACATATCTATATATCTATATACAGATATATATATATATATATATACATATATATATATCTATATATATCTATATCTATATATATATATATCTATATACATATATATCTATATACATATATATCTATATACATATATATATATCTATATACATATATATATAAACATATATATACATATATATAAACATATATATTCATATATATATATATATATACATATATCTATAAACACATATATATATATACATACATCTATAAACACATATATATACATATATCTATAAACACACACATATATATATATACATATATCTATAAACACACACATATATATACATATATCTATAAACACACACACATATATACATATATCTATAAACACACACACATATATACATATATCTATAAACACTCACAGATTATATATATATATATATATATATATATATATATATATATATATATATATATATATATATATAAACACATACAAATATATATACATACATATATATGTATATATCTATGCATATGTATATACACATTCATATGTGTGCGGGCGTGTGTGTGAGATATCTATATGTGTTAATATGATTTTATGCGTATGTATATTTATGTTGCCTGCATGCGGTTAAATGTAATAAATGTAAAGAACCCTTTAAACATTTGCATGAATTCAAGTTTGATTTGATTTACTTCTTTTCTCTGAAACGTCATGAAGTATTTAAAATAGGCGTGATAGGGTTAACTCTGAAATAAGGAAAAAAAAAAAAAAATCTTTATTTTCATTTAATTCATTTCATCAATGACAGTTAACGACATTCTCATTAAATACCACTATTTTCCCCAACCTTGTGCGGTTAGCTGAAAAGCTGTTGTGCGTTCGGTAGAAAAATTGCGAAAACGAACATTATTACAGGCTTTTATGAATGCTGTCAAATTGTTGCTGATATTTCGGATATTGTTTGACCTGTACGAAATTAGCTTAAATATCGCCTGATTAAATCAACTCTCTGGAAAACATTCAAGACCTCATTTGCATATTAAATCATTCCAGTGACTGCATGTTAACCGAAGCCTTGTCAACGGCATGGAATTTCATCTCTACTAACATACAATTTGCAAGCTTTATTCCTCACATATTATGCTCCAATCTCTCCCTGTATTTCTATATTACACGTTATGATTTTTTTTTTTTTAATGTAAAATGTTTTCTGTGATCGCATAAGATCTATTCATAAAAGAGTCAGTTAAATTCTTACCCAGGGGCATCTCGCTGCATCTGCTGTAAGCAAAATCCTTTTGCTAATTATTTTAGTTGCGTAAGAGCAGATATAGACAAACACTTGTCTTACTCAACTGTGACGCATTGAAAGAACGCGAATGTGAAAGATGGATGGTGAGAGGGATGTGCAGCAATTTGTTGTTATTAGTTTTCGAGTATATAAACAGTTTTGCTGTTTGTTTCTCTGGAGACTGTCAGAATGACGTAGACGCCTCTGAAGAGTACCCAAGGAGGTTCGAAAATCGATTAAGGTTGTTCATTTTTTTCAGTCTACGGAGAAACGGCTAGAAAATTTGTCCGGTCTATAATTATACCATACTAGCAGAAATACCCAACGTTGCTCAGGTTATAAAGAATAATAAAATTGAAAAACACCGTGTAGATTACGCAGGTATCAACTGCTAGTAGCTGAGATACCAACTTTCTACATTAATAACTCTCTAATCCATGCTAGCAAGGGATATAGACGTTATGTGAAATGTTAAAAGACAGTTTTCAACTCATGTATGTATATAAAGTAAATACACGCAATTCAATAACACTTCAGAATGACGTAGACGCCTCTGATGAGAACCCAGTAAGGTTCGAACATCGATGATGGTTGTTCGTTTTTTGCCCTGTTTAAAATTGTACCATATTTTACAATAATAATAATAATAATATGAATAGTGCAAGTGTAGTGAATCGAAAACTCCACAGTAAATCGAAAATTTCGTAGTAAGTCTAACACTCCCGATAGCAGAAGGTTTCAGGAGTCCTCAGGAGAGAATAAGCAACGTTTCGGTGCCTGCCTTTTGACGACGCGTCGATGTACTAGCTTCCCCACTGATGTGAAACCACACTTATTCTATCGACTGACTAGTATACATATTCAAGTCCATGCCGGCATCATTCCCACTCCACTGGGTTTTATCTTTCCTTTTCAGCCGTGTTCAACTGTAGCCCTTGAGAATGTCGCCCGGATATCTTCATGTCTTTGTGGTTGTGGGTATTTTTGTATGTCTATAAATATATTGATATATCATTTTAGAATTTAAGATTCATATGAGCTTTTAAATTTGTGTGTTGTAGCTATTACCTTCGAATATATTTGTAATCATAAATTTGTTACGTTGCTACACATTCAATGACCTATATATATTTTTGTCAGATATTAGTAATTCTGCAGGATATCACAATATCAACAGAAATCACTTGTCATAATTCATTTCAAAATTAAGATTGTTTTGTGGTCGTGCAATTTCAATTTTTCTTTCAATTTTCTGCTGTCTTTCAAGTAGAGTGTAGTAACTGAAGCGAAAAGAAATTGTTAGCTCACTTCATTATTGGTCTACTTGAACGTATGAAATTTCCATTTTGCAAATTTATTTTAGAATTCACAGTTACTGATATTCTCATTAACGCGACGGCTTTCTGTTAACTTCTGCTATGAACTGTAACTTTTCTCCGAGTTCGTTTAAGCAAAAAGCACTTATACTATATCAGATCATGTGATCGCTGTCAAATTGCTGAAGAATTTCCAGTAAGTGTTTTACTTCTATGAATTTAGTTTAAAAATCGCCTCACTTCAAAACGCGCAAATCCTATATAAATTTACATTGTAACTTTTATATTATACAATTTAAATCTGCATTATGCTATGCCCGCAAATTGACATCAATTTCCTAGTACTGTCAATGCGTTCTCAAAAGCCAATGTGCCTTATTTCTCTCTGAAGCATGTTTCTTTATTAGAACCACGAATCATTAATTTTCTATTTGAAATCAATTCAATTAGCTTTATATCTTCGACGTCAGTGACAAATACATTTATTTTTGCAGGGCTCATAATGATTGTTGAATATTTTGCTATCGTAACGTGGTGAGCTACCAGAATCGTTAGCACATTGGACAAAATGCTTAACGGCGTTATGTCTGTCATTATGATCCGAGTTCACATTTCGCCTAGGTAGACAATGCCTTTAAATCCTTTGCGGCCGATAAAATAAGTACCAGCTGAACACGGGAGTTGATTTAATCGACTTACCCCTCTGTCACTTGAAAATACTGGCCTTGTATCCAAATTTTCAATCCATATTTGGCTATCGGAGTATGTTTTCTGCGTTCATTTCTGATATTCTTGAAGCAACAACAAATATCTATTTCTCATCTAACACTGCATTCATCGCGTCTCATGGTTGTCTGAAATCATTATTGTTTTTAAATTCAATTTCGCGAAATTTCGCAGAAATGACCAATGAGGAAGGTCCTACTCTGTGCCTTCATCTACAAAAAATTAATCTCCAATTCGGCATCACTTCTCATTCATAATTTTTCTTGAAGAACATAATGGTTGCATCGACAGAATAAACTTAGGCACAATATGATTGAAAACTTCCACCGGAACATTTTTGCAAAAGTTACGGAGATTTGTATTGACATAACCCCATTGAAATCATCCCACATGTCACCTAGACATGTGTCCATTTCATTTACGGCAACAATATCACTCAGGTTGGCTGTATTGCTTATATAACACTTAAATTCAAGCTGATTGTTTGTTTTCTATTATTCAGTCATAATTTTAGTGATATATCCAAGTCAAAGAATTGCACACACGATGCACTAACACGAGTTTGTGCAAAAGACTATCAGGAAACGCTGAAATATCACCAATGAGGCAGTTACATGCCGTTTTCCCAAACAAACACTACCACCATACTAACATCAACACGGCCTTTACTACAACCAGCATGGCTTTTCAAAAATTCAAAACTATGATCACACATAGTAACAGCAACAGAGAAATCACTAACACCAGCAGAAACAGGACCCACCCCCAACACTTACCAGCACCACCGTCACGACTACTGCCAGTAGCACCACCAGCACGACGGTAACGACGACAACGACAAACAACCGTAGAGATGTTTACCATTACATATCCATCAAAGTATTTTTCCTATTCTTAATTAGACATCCCTGCTATACCACTATCACTAACATTATTATTATTATTATTATTATTATCATCATGTCGCTATGAATATCCTCCCCACCAATCATCACGCAACTAAAGTACATATTTATCTTCATTACTTCATACGCAGTAAATGTATCATCACATTTATTATATCAAATATTTATAATCTCTGTTCATATTATAGGACAAGAAGCAGAATGACGTTGACAAGTTATAATCTGTGATAATACGCCATAAATCACACGCACATATACACACAACACAACACACACCTTAATACACACACAGAGAAACACAAATATATGCAAATAATTACGAACTCTCACAAATGCAGAGACGGCATTCACATACACACTATACACACGAAACGTTTGCTCGTATCTATGCTTAGGTGTGTCGTTGCTCGAGGCTGAAACAAATCGTTAATTCTCTGTTTTATTACGTTTCCACTATTTAGTAAAAAGAGAATCACGTTGCATAATGTGTTTCTGTGTTCTTTGCACACGAAACACCGATGATTTGGTCATACCTGGAATATCTTTCAAGATATGTCTACTCTATTAGTGTCGATGTTCAATTGAGGAATAACAGTATGTTACAGATTAAATACGCAGGAAAGAGATTGTTCATGTTCCACACATTCCACTCTGCTGTCTCTTAGAATTTGTGTCATATGCGTGTGTGGTGAAATGTTTCAGTAAAATTATGCTTATGTGTAGATCTCTCTTTTCTTTCGTGTGTTGCTTATCTATTTAGAATATTTGAATGTGTGTCAAATCCCTCTGGATTGAAGAAATGGATGACTGAGCACGCGCGATATGAATGCAGATGTAGGTATATTATACATATATGTATGTAATATACATATATAATTATATATTATATTAGGTATTTTATATATACGTGTGTGTGCCTGTGTATGTGTGTGTATGCATATATATATACATATATACATACATACATACATATATATATATACATATATATATATATATATATACACATATACATATATATACACATATACATATATATACATATACATATATACACACATATACATATATATCCATATACATATATACACATATACATATATATCCATATATATATATATCCATATATATATATATCCATATATATATATATCCATATATATATATATCCATATATATATATATCCATATATATATATATCCATATATATATATACCCATATATATATATATCCATATATATATATATATATATATCCATATATAAATATATATACATATATATATATCCATATATATATATATATCCATATATACATATATATATATACATATATATATATCCATATATATATATCCATATATATATATCCATATATATATATCCATATATATATATCCATATATATATATCCATATATATATATCCATATATATATATATATCCATATATATATCCATATATATATCCATATATATATATATATCCATATATATATATATATCCATATATATATATATATCCATATATATATATATCCATATATATATATATATATATATATATATATATATATATATATATATATATATATATATATATATATATATATATATATATATATACATATATATATACATATATATATACATAGATACATAGACAGATACATACATGTGTGTGTGTGTGTGTGTGTGATTTGTGTGATATGCGCGTGCGTTCCTATGTTGATATCATAAAGCCGACGAGATTCCTGTGAGTCTTCCCTATGGAAGTTTCACTGACGCCACTCCCCTATTTCTAGGAAGCCAAAAGTTCCCATCTACAGCGCATCGATCCTCTCCATTCTCCCGTATGTTACAGAAAGGTCGCCCCTCTCAAAGACCCCGGTGAAGAGTATCGATGGCTTCGATTGTAGAGCCCTGAACACCACCGAAAACATCAGATGATGCCATCATGTTTCCAACAAAGAACTAAGACTGGACACGCATCAGCTGCAACTTCTCAACTCATAGTTATCCATCGTATGCGCTGGTAGGGACATGTCCTCCGTCTCCCGTTAGATCATTTTACAAGAGTTTTACTCCCCTTCGACGCAGTAGCTGCCGGCTGGAAGACGCCTTAAGGCAAGCCCCACACCAGATAGATGGACGTCATGGAGACTTATCAGAAGCTCGACGTCACCTTGGAGGATGCAGAGGGGCTGGCACGGGACCGCCAGCCATTGAGAACCCTGGTGAACCTGATCGGCTCTACGCATGATGTCGCCTCTGCATCAACACCTTGGAATGACCCCAACCCCATTAAGTAAGAGCATGAAGCCAAGCTACATCAATAAATCGTTACACTCATTTCTCGTATTTTGCACAACGAAAGATACGTTCATATGCCTACGTAATATTAACAATAACGAGTCAGATATATTTGGAAAGAATTTTATAAATACATTTCTAGAAAATTATCTAAATATCATACGTAAGTTATCTCACAACTTAAGCTGTAAATATTGACAGTAATTCGGCCTCTCTAATTATTGTCCTATATTAAGTTATCTTGTCTCGATAACTAATAAACTCATAACGTCCATATAGTCGCTGCTCATGTACAAAAGAATACATTACACAATATAGCTTTCACAGTCAAAATGAAATACATTATAGGTTTTTATTTACAAATGAGTAGACTTGGGTAAACAGATTATATGGTCTACCACGCATTTCTGTTAAATGTCAATTCTTACAATGTTAGCAAGTTTTAAATTTTCATTTTTTCTTCTTGCTGTATATGGAATGTGACATTCGTTCTTTTTTCTAGTTAAACGAAAACTGAAGGTAATACTCAGATTTGTTTGTTCAGGCGGACTAAGCTCCCCATCAAGAACCAATCTCTTAGTATTAATACAATTTCCCCCACTAAGTGTAACTATAATATTCTTAACATTTGTTCACTTCGTGATGGCATCCCTTATGTTGTTGTTGTTAGCACTCCGTCGCTTACGACGTCGAGGGTTCCAGTTGATCCGATCAACGGAACAGCCTGCTCGTGAAATTAACGTGCAAGTGGCTGAGCACTCGACAGACACGTGTACCCTTAACGTGACACAGCGTGACAAAGCTGACCCTTTGGATTACAGGCACAACAGAAAAAAGAAGTAAGAGAAAGTTGTGGTGAAAGAGTACAGCAGGGTTCACCAACGCCTGGTCTGAGAATCGAAACCGCGATCCTCTGACCGCGAGGCCACTGTCCTAACCACTGGGCCATAGCGCCTCCACCGGCATCCCTTATAAAATTTTGATATATTACTCTATATTATTTTGTGATTATATTATTGTTCCTGAAATAAATATATACCTCTTCAAAAGAAGGATTTCCAAAATATTTTTGTTTTCACCCGGAAAGAAGGTGCCATGATATAGTTTTGTCTATAATTGTTTTTCTTGAAGAGCACAAGCATGTAATGTTTGCATGCATTGGCTCATGTTACTTTTCTATTATTACAATTCCACACAGATTTACAACTTCCATTCTGTTGTTCATTTTAGAAAAAAAACATGCAAGACACACACAACAATCATTCACAGTCGAATGTGTACTTTTGCTGTGAGATGGCGCCATAAATTTTCCAGACTAGAAGTGATTCAATAAGTGATCGGATATTTTGATACATACAGACGTTCATGAAATGCCTCTGTTATCTGAAAATCGGAAATATAACGTGGAACCAAGACGTTATATATATATATATATATATATATATATATATATATATATATATATATATATATATACATGTGTGTATTTCTTCTATATTAATGAATAAATATTCTTCGGATAGAATAAATGGGTTAATAGAAACCAATGTAGCAAAGAACACAAAATAACTGTGGTTTAGTTCCTGTTTTTAAGGCAGGAACTCCTTGAAAGTTTGGGTATTTAAAAATACATACATATATGTATGCATGTATGTATAAACCTTTGTAGACTTATATTTTTGATTTCTTATATTCTGCCAAATTTTCGAATAATTCACTCCTTTTCATTGAAACTTATATAGTTAATTTCCAGACTTTACTTAAATACTTCCGACAAAACCATAGTAACTGGGTACATTTATATATATCAACCGTCACATTCTTTCCAGTTATTTTCAGTTAGTTCCTTACAAGCTCATTTCAATCGCAGTATGACTACAACGGCCTGTGTTGTTTAGTACTGTTTCATCGTGTGCTAGGGGTATACGTATTGCTCGTTCATTACTCACGTAACTCAAGAGCCAGGACCCAGATCTAGCGAAGAAACAGAGGTTATTCTATTTCTTTTAATTTCTATCTCAGAAGATCCTGTTTATTTCACTGTTTATTCTTTTCTACTCAGGGCACAATGCCCGGAATTTTGGAGGAGGGGAAAGTCGATTAGATCGACTCCATTACGCAACTCATACTTATTTTATCGACCTCGGTGGAATTCGAGCTCAGAACGTGAAGATAGACGAAATGCTGCAAAGCATTTCGCCCGGGGTACTAACGATTCTTATTTCTTTATTGCCCACAAGGGGCTAAACACAGAGGGGACAAACAAGGACAGACACATGTATTAAGTCGTTTACATCGACCCCAGTGCGTAACTGGTACTTAATTTATCGACCCCGAAAGGATGAAAGGCAAAGTCGACCTCGGCGGAATTTGAACTCAGAACGTAACGGCAGACGAAATACCGCTAAGCATTTCGCCCGGGGTGCTAACGTTTCTGCCAGCTCACCGCCTTCACTTCACTGTTTATTGTTACATCAAAGATTACTCTATTGATTGGACATCAACGTTTACTCGCTGTAGGACACTTCTTTCGTCATTTATAATACATTATCTACTGACTGCAAAGTCTCTGTTGAATATTAAGAAGCACATACGACCATTTTATCTATTGAAATTTTGTCTGCAATTTGCTAGGCCCGCGTAGTGTCTTCCTGGACGTTGTACAATTACTTTTTAATATCTACCTCACTATTGGCCCGAATTAATATCTATTATTTTTTACAACACCCCAGTGAAAATTCTCCATTCCTATACTGTCGCAATATCTCGCTGCAACAAAAACCATTTACTATTTTCTAGCTCAAGAAGACAGTAACTTACACAAGAGTACTATACATTCTACAGCACAGTGCTTAATATCCCTAGAGACTATTTACATTATTTACATTTGACGGATATTTGTCCTCATCTTGCTTGTTGTTAACACTACGTTTCGGCTGACATATCCTCCAGCATTCATCACTACGCCATATGCCCACGGGAATATGGCATAGTTGTTAAGAGAGCGGGCTACTAACCCCAAGATTCCAAGATCCATTCCAGGCAGTGACCTGAATACTACTACTAATAATAATAACAATATCCCAAACTACCTTAGGAATGAGAACCCAGGATCGATATTTCCCCAAGAAACCTGATGAAGGCTGGAGGGTATATCAGCCGAAACGTTGTGTTAACAACAAACAAGATGAAGACAAATATCCGTCAAATGTTAATAAGGTAAATAACGTACATAATTCCTCATCTCTTAAATATAGAACTGTAGGATCCGTAGAGACCTTGCCTTTTCAATTCTATTTAACACAAAACTAACTGTAAATAACTACTTTATTACATATACAGCAGCCTTCAGTAATTATTCTCCCGTACTAGCTCTTACCTGCTACATATTTTTTAAACTTATATTCGTTTAATCGATTTTCTATCTTTCATGTGGTTTTCATATTTTTACTGTCATCTACCCAAATTACGCCTCCTTTTTTTTATTTTTGTCATTTCCTCTCGCATTAATTTATTAATTTGTTTTCCTCCAACCTAACATTCTTCTCTTAAAAGTATTTTTATACACGTTTCTTTACACCCAGCCCTCCCGCAATCAACTTATTCTTATTCCCTCTGGCATTATTTTTATCATCATCATCATCATCCTCAACCACATTAGCATCATTATCATCATCAACATCATCATCTTCGTCGTTATTAGTATTGTTGTTGCTGTTTTTGTTATTATTATTATCATTGTTATTATCATTATCATTATTATTATCATCATTATTATTATCATGATCATCATCATTATTATTATTATTATCATAGCTACTCTTGTAGTTGTTATTATTGTTGTTGTCTTAATTTCCTCATTTGTTTTCTGGGATTGTTCGCAAATAATGTATTTTCAGGGGTATTTTTCACTTCCTTCCATAAACTCTCTCAACTCAAAGATGACTATTGATTTTCTTTGCAGAAATGAAGAAATTGCTATATATTTTCTTGTTTATTTCTATTTTTTTCCTCAACCAATTTCTTTACATTTTTTTCCTATATCGTCTCCTTTTCTTCCTGAAAATGTGCTTTTTTCCCCCCCCGCTTCTTATAAGTTAGATTTTATTTCTCTTTATTTCCTTCTTCGAAGCATTATTACAATGTCTTTTATTGTAAGTGAAGCATCACTACCCAATATCTAGTTTGTGGATAAATCTGATTACATATAAACACATACACAGGCATACTCACATAATAATATACATACATACATGCACACATACATTTATAAATGCATACATGCACGCAAACATACATACATACAGAACGTTAGAACGCGGGGTTTATAGCTAATGGCTGCAACGAATAGAGTTGTATTGTTTAAAACATAGTTTGCTTTAAATGTAGATTTATTTTTCTCCATACCTCAATCAGCTATAATTAGATTGTATTTACATTTATAAACCCTCTTTTTTTTCGTTTTCCTGCTTTATTTTAGCTTTATTTTATAAAAATCTGATCCGTTTGTTTGTCTATGTCATATAGGTTAATAATTTTAAGTATATTGCATCATCCATACATTTAATTGATTTTTTTTTCTGGCAGCAAAATGAAAGAGAAAACGTAAATAATAAGAAATTTATATCCCAAAGGAAAATGAATAAACGATGAAACATCTCTCATCCCTGTCTACATCGGAAATGATGTCTGACTATTGTAGATTACAACCCGCTTCCGGATTATATGGTTGCATTGTGTACTCAACGCAGCCGCCATACATGCTAGACATAGTAGACCCACTACTCTCAGATCTTACTGTTATCTTTTAGAATAAGGCCGACAGTGTTCAGCAATTAATGTGATGCAAGATTACAGGTGTACGTACAAAAATAGACAGGGGTTTCTCGAGTTGCATGTCTGTGGTAGTATGCGAAATAGTTTAGCGCTGACTTACGCCTGAATAACAAAAGCTTGAGCGATTGCAATGTCAGTATACTCCTGTCTGAAAAGAAGTGAAACGAAATGAAAGAGCTGTTGACTAATATCGATATCATTGTCCAATATAAGTGTCTTCTGTCCATAAGTCTGTTCAACCATGAATATATTGCTGCTAAACAGCAATAACATCTTGTTTGTAGCAACATTAAGAACAATAACAAAAGAGTAGTGACGACAACAACAACAACAACAACAACTATATGAAAAACAGCTGCAATTTCATAAACTCCAGGAGAAACCAAAACAACAGCGCTACCATAGTGAAACTCTTTCTAATTTAACCCTAAGAGATTGAAGTTTAGTGTAATGACGCTCTAATTGATTAATCTATCAGGGGATTTAAGTTCTCCGACTCCAAAATCGATGATTTCAAATAAGGTATCAGTGAATTCTAAATATAAATAGTTTTTCTGTGTTTTTAAATGGCTTATAAACACCTTCCACGCTGCAATTTTATATATATATATATATATATATATATATATATGCTTGTGTATAAATATACATGTATGAGTGTATACAGCGAGAGAGAGGGAGAGAGAGAGGGAGAGAGAGAGAGAAAGAGAGAGTGATGGAGGGATTGGGGAAGATATATATAGATAGAAATTGCAAATGCGATATGTAATAAACGCAAGTAACAGTGTCTGATTTGGAAGTTAATTTCAGTTTGAGAAATAATTGAAATTTAAATATAGCAAGAAATAAGATTTTTGCACAAATGCATAGACAAAAGTAAATGTAGTTTATCTATCTAACCATCTATCTATCTACCTATCTATCTATTTATCCATCTATCTATCCATCTACCTATTTATCTATCTATTCATCTATCTATCTATCTCTCTCTCCCTATCTACCTATGTCTATCTATCTATCTATGACTATCTATCTATGTCTCTATCGATCTATGTTTATCGATCTATCTATCTATGTCTTTATATATCTGTCTGTCTATCTATCCATCCATCTACCTATCTATCTTTCCATCCATTCATCTACCTATCTATCTATCTGTACATCTACCTATCTATCTATTTATCTATATATCTATCTATCTATCTATTCATCTGTATATCTATCTATCTATCTACCTATTCATCTGTATATCTATCTATCTACATATTCATCTGTATATCTATCTATCTACCTACCTATTCATCTGTATATCTATCTATCTACATATATATATATATATATATATATATATATATATATATATATATATATATATATACGCATGTATATACATAACCAAACAAGCATCTACTGATATGCATCCGTGAACAAACCTTTGTGGTGTATATAAATGTATTAGAAAATAGAAGGCATACATGTGAATATTATGTTTATGTACGTATCTATATTAGAATATGAGACGTTTCACTGTATGTATATATGTAGACACAATACACCTGTGGATGCAACTTATTGAAGACATACTGATAGTGTACTGCAAGAAATTTATAAAATTAAATCTTCATATATTCAGCTTGCCTTAGGCAGATCATTGAATGTTATTTGAACTTCCAGACAAAAGAACCTGAAGTGTGCAA